>NW_022196913.1:13669705-13682319 GCF_008632895.1 Mastomys coucha | reverse complement strand
CCCTCTCTCTCTCTCCTCCTTCCCCTCCCCCCTCTCTCCCTCTCTCTCCCTCTCCCTCTCTCCTTGCCTCTCTCTCTATGTATTCATGAGAGTCTCTTTAAGCATTTATTGGTCTAGCCTTATCTCTTGGCTGTTGTGAGGAGTGCCGCTGTACACATGGGGATACAGATCTCTTTCTTATGCTTTGCATAAGTGCTCAGTGGTGGGATTTCTGGATCACTTGGTAGTTTTATTTTTATTTGAGGGAAGAGTCTTCATATGTCCTTTATAGTGGATATGCTAAGTAACCTTCCTCCAACAGTGTGCAAGTATGCCCTTTGCCATAATCCTCACCAACACTGTCATCTTTTGTCTTTGTGATCATAGTCTCTGTAATAAACCTGATGCTTGTGTGTTGTGTTTTGTAACCTTGTATTTAACATCAACTCCAGCCCATGTCTTTTAAGTTGAACTGAAGTTGTCATCGCTGGTATTCCAGTTAGCGTCTTCTTGCTACTCTTCAGTTTTACTGTGCGGAACATGAGGAGAACAATTATAGTAGCATTTAGTATGTTTGCTAAGTCTAACAACTGGAAACTCCAGGTCAGATTTTATGAATTTTTTTCATTTTAACTCTAATTATATAGCTGGTGAGATTTGATTATATATTGGATAGTGAATTTTTCTTTTAATGTGCTGGATATTTTAATATTTCTACAAACATTCTTGATCTTGGGCCAGTCATATGGTTATTTTAAAATGCTTTGCCTTTTGTTTGTTTGTTTTTTGTTTAGTTTTTGTTGTTGTTTTAGTTTGTATTTTTTGGATCTTGTTTTTAAGATGTGTTAGGTAGGACCAGAATAGTGCTTTGCCCACAGCTAGGTACTTAATACAACAGAGGAAAGATCTTTCTGATACTACACAGTACCCACTGGTTTGTCGAGACAACCATTAGTCTTAATCCTATGTAATCTTTAAGTAATAGTTCCTTTGTCTTTCATGGTCTCTATTTCTTTCTTTTTTTTTTTTTTTTCATGTGGACACACTGGTCATGCTCAGTTGGATAAGCAAAGGACAAAGGACCCTCCTTCATTATAGACTCTAGATTCCATTCCGGAAAGCTCACCACATTACACTAACTACTTCTTGTGGGAAACAAGAGAAAATGTAGGCATATAAAAACCTTTACATTTTGTGCTATTGAGCTGGTTTTGCAAGGTTTGTTAGAACTTGGGCCATTTTCGTATTTTTAATAATGAATTAAACCATACAGGGTTTGATACACACATGTAACATTAACAACTCAGAAAGCCAACACAGAAGGATTATGAATTTGAAGCCAGCTTGGGCTACATAATGAAAATCTTGATGTTCAGGAGACTCTTTTAATATTGATATTATATGATTTTTATTTTGGGTTATTCCTTTTATTTTAAAGCAAAAACATTTAATGAAAGTAAAATGTTTACTTTTACTAAACACACACACACACACACACACACACACACACACTACCCAAGGTATCTACTTTCATTGTTGTGATAAAATATCCTGATAGAAAGTAACTTAGAGGGGCGGGAGAGATGGTTCAGTGGTGTACTGGCTGGTTTTGTGTGTCAACTTGACACAGGCTGGAGTTATCACAGTTGGGGAAGTGCCTCCATGAGACCCAGGTGTGCGGCATATTCTCAATTGGTGATCAAGAGGGTAGGGCCTCTTGTGGGTGGTGCCATCCCTGGGCTGGAAGTCTTGGGTTCTATAAGAGAGCAGGCTCAGCAAGCCAGGAGAAGCAAGTCAGTAAGAAACATCTCTCCATGGCCTCTGCATCAGCTCCTGCTTCCTGACCTGCTTGAGTTCCAGTCATGACTTCCTCTGGTGATGAACAGCAATGTGGAAGTAAGGTGAATAAACCCTTTCCTCTCCAACTTGCTTCTTGGTCATGATGTTTGTTGCAGGAATCGAAACCCTGACTAAGACAAGTGGGTAAGAGCACTGACAGCTCTTCTGAAGGTCCTGAAATCTCAGCAACCACAGGGTGGCTCACAACCACCCATAATGATACCTGACACCCTCTTCTGTCTGAAGACAACTACAGTGTACTTATTTATAATAATAAACATATCTTTGGGCTGGAGTGAGCAGGGACTGAGTGAACAGAGTCGACTGGAGCAAGCAGAGGTCCTGAAATTCAATTCCCCCAAACCATATGAAGGCCCACAACCATGTGTACAGCTACGGTGTACTCATATACATAAAATAAATAAATAAAATCTTTAAAAAAAGAAAAAAAGAAGTTAACTTAGAAAGAGTTTACATTTCTGGGTTATATCCAGGAACTTCAAACAGCTAATCATATGTCCACAATCAAGAGCAGAGAGAAACAAACACATGTATGCCTATTGGTTAGCTGTGCTGGATTTCTCTACTTTTGCACTACTACAGACCCTCTGCCTAAGGAATGGTGCTGCCCACAGTGGGCTGTGCCTTCACCAATAGTTTACTCATGACAACCAACCTCTTACAGATTTACCCATGGGCCAACATGATGCAGATAATCCCTTGTTGAGAGGCACTCCCCAGGTGATTCTAGATTGTGTCAAGTTGACAAAAATATTCATTATGGTTGTGTTTCCTTAAACCTAATAATATTTCTCAAGAATTTTGTCTGTATGAAACATCATGAAATAGTCAACGTCTGAAGAATGGATGTATAGTTTACAAATGTAGAACTGAATTTAAAAGAATTGTAAAAATCAGCCTGAAAAGAGATGAAATCTGCCTCTGTTCAGAATATGCACAGGGCTGATTCAATAGGAAGGAGTACAGACATGATGCCCATAAACACTACAAGTAGGTGTGGATGGTGTAGGATCCCTGTGGATTTCTGGATAGTCGTTGTATTCTGGGTGCAAAGCTCTATCAAACCCATACTCCCATTCATATCTCTCTTCCCCTGCTGATATCATGTGTCATATAGTATTGTCAGCAATGGAGCTATTTCACGATGTCAGTGTTGTCAGAAACAGACTTAATCATCTCTAGATATGTTAGGAACAAGTAAGGAAGCAGCACCTTTTATAAACCAAGGAGTTATTTGTAAGGAGAGACATTGAAATGCAGTCATGGGAATGCCATGGACTACACTTGGGTCCTTCGGAAGAGCAATAAGCATTGAGTCTTTTGTATGACTTGCTCATTGCAGAATTTTTAGAAGGTACTGGTGCTGTGGTTTGAATGTGAAGGCCCCTGAGAGGCTTGTAGGTTTGAACACTGGGTTCCCAGCTGGTGGCACTGTGGAAAGGGAGGGGCCTTGCTGGAGGAAGTGGATCTCTGGGTGTAAGCCTTTAGATTTTATACCCTGGCTCCATTTCCTTTCCCTATACCCTTAAACTGCAAGCCAGAATAGACCTTTACTTTCTTAAATGGCTTCTGGTCAGGCACTTTGTCACAGCAGTGAGACAAGTAACTGATATAACCCATCAGTTACTGCAGTCAGTGTACTTTAAACACTGTTACTTCTGGCACATGCAGCCCCAGTATTCACTTAAGGTCGCTCAAATGCTTTAAGGGCTACTGTGGTAGTGTTGTTGGTTATCAGATTCATTATATTGAGAAGCTTCTGGAAAGTCAGTGAGCGAAGTACCTCTGTGAGGGTCCGCTGGCCGGTCCCCCACACCTCTGTGTAGCAGAATTTTCCCTGTTCAATCACTTAAAATATTAATACAAGAAGAAGCATGTGATTAGACAGGGAAAAGAGAGGCAGAGCAAAGAGTTGCAGAGATGGAGACGGAGGAGACAGGTAGGGGGAGAAGGAGAACGAACAAGATGATTCCATGTGGCTTTAAATGGCCACAGTAGCTATAATATCATATAAGGGTAGAATAATTGGGATAACTTGTCTAATCTAGGTGGCTAGCATTATCAGTTGGCTCTGAAATTATTGTGTGGGCATCTTGTGAATTGAGAATTTATTGATATATAAACCTGACTGATTAATTATAACTTCTAGAGTTTTGATTTACTGGGTTACTGGAA
Organism: Mastomys coucha; assembly: GCF_008632895.1. Classification (NCBI taxonomy): domain Eukaryota; kingdom Metazoa; phylum Chordata; class Mammalia; order Rodentia; family Muridae; genus Mastomys; species Mastomys coucha. Next base: position 13,678,305 of record NW_022196913.1, on the reverse strand, counting down.
TTTGGGACCCCTGACCACAGGGGGTTTATGGCCGAGAAGGTACAGGTGGCTAGGAGACAGGCAGAGACGGGAAGACTGCCAACCTGGGGCTGGGGCTGGCTAGAGGCAGTGAGTCAGGCAGAGAGTAGCTGGGTGTAGTGCAACACCTCTGGTTATATCTGTGCCGGCATTTCCTGAGATGATTGATTAAGAGGAGAGGATGCATCCTGAATGTGAGTGGTACCATCTCATAGGCCGGAAACACATGGAAGAAGACAACTGGGCTAGCAGAAAGGAACTGACCCATGCAAGTACTACCAAAATGGAAGCATTATTTAAGCAAATTACAACTTGGTCCCTCCCCTTCCCCATCTTGAAAATATTACCAGACAAAATGCAGCCAGAATTTCCATATTTCATTTAGCTGGAGCTGAAAGACAGGGGTCTGTTTGCACGGCTGAGGTGTAATGGAGGGCAGCCTGAGCAACTCCGTGCTACTTGGAAGGACTGTGAATGTCCATCAAATGGGTGACAATCATTTCCTAGATGGTATCTCCAGAGGCAGCTTCTACATTGTCAGGTATGTCAAACCATCACCTATGGTGTCTGTATGTGGCCAGGTAGCAATGATCACAGCTCAGGACAAGATTGTAAACTTACTTAAGACATTGTGACAGTTTTGGATAAATGCACTTTTGATGTAACTTGGTTGCTCAGTTCATCGGCACAAACTTTGTTGAGGACATTGTCATTTTTTGATGTGAGCAGCTTGCGTACGTCCAGTAGACTTTGCGTTGGAGGTTTTTTACACCCTGGATGACAAATATTATAGCAGGAGAAATGCTTCCACAGACTTTCATTCTCCAAAATCTCAAGGCCACAGAGAAACAGAAAGTTTTCTACAGTGGAAAGTCTGCATTTCTGTCACACACCTTTGTGATTAGTAGTTTGCATTCTTGAGGCAGGGAGAGGGGGGTGTAGTTTAGTGGTAGGGTCTATGCTGAGCATGCACAAAACCCCAAGCTCAACTCCTAGGACCCCCACACAAGTCAACAAATAAGTAAATAAATACCATCAATATGACGCTAATTTAAAGAGCATCAAATTCCTTTCAAGTGTCCCAGCCACGTTTCTGCCTGGCTTGGCACTAACACTGTCTTAACCTCTTGGCCACCATAATCACGGCTGAAGAAAGCTGGTGCACATAGAGTGGGTTTCTATGGCAGTTATCAGTGTTTTCAAATGTCATGGGGTGGAAATTGCTTTACTCAGCAGTGTCCAGTTTTAATCTGCACATTAGTCCTGTCTGCAAATCAGTGCCTGGTCAGGGGAAAAAAAAAACCCACCCTGATCTCTTGTGAGACTGAGGGGCTCTGGCAGCCTCTCTTTGTGGAAGAGAGAGAGAAATAAGGGCACGGGAAGATTTTCTACCACCTCTGCCCTTCTGAAGCCATCGATCCTAACTGACAGCAGGGACATTTTAACAGGTCTCAAGAGCCTGTGTGACACAGGAGGCCTGGTCTGGGTCTGGAGCTGGTAAGCTGTGCAGCAGAGAAGCCCAGAGGCAACATCCAGCTTTGTCTTCAGGCCCTCTTTGATTGTTGTTTGACTCTCCTGGGTCCTCAATTCCATCTTTCTCTCTCTCTCTCTCTCTCTCTCTCTCTCTCTCTCTGTCTGTCTCTCTCTCTCTCCTCTCTCTCTCCCTCTCCTCTCTCCCCCCTCACCTCACCATACCTCTCCTCTCCTCTTTTTTCTCACACATTCACACATATACCCACTATGCAAGTATGCACACGTGCAGGTAAGCATAAACATGTACCCACCATACAAACGAGCCTATACAGGCTCACAGCATACCTATGTAGGTGTGATGTAGTGGTTTGAATACAAATGGCCCCCAAAGGCGAATATATTTGAGTGCTTAGTCACCAGGGAGAGGGATTATTTGAAAAGGATTAGGAGGTATGGTACTGTTGGAGGAAGTGTGTTACTGGGGGTGGACTTTGAAGTTTTAAGAGCCCAAGCCAGACCTAGTATCTCTCTCTCCCTGTTGCCTATGGATCCAGATTTAGAACTCTCAGCTGCTTCTCCAGAACCATGTCTACCTGTGTGCCCCCTGCCATGGTGGTAATAGACTAAACCTCTGAAACTGTAAGCAAGCCCCAGTCATATATAGCAACTCTTATAAAGATTTCCTTTATAAGATTTATAAGGAAATCTTATAAAGGAAATCTTTATAAGAGTTGCTATGGTCATAGTGTCTCTTCACAACCATAGAACAGTGCTGAAGACAGATGCATATACATTCACATTATACCATGGACATACATGAGCATAGATCACTGTACACATATATAACCTCTGAGTGCACACATAAACTTCATGTATGAATATAGGGGAATAGTCACATACAAGTATGTTTGAATAGATACATGTACACATGCACCACAGAAACATGGCAGAAGTATCCATCTTTTTGTTTCACTTGCAGCTACCCTGGATCCCCACCTTTCATCATGTGTTGTATAGTCAGATAACCCACTCAGCATGTGTCTGCATCTTGGAACCAAAGCCAGGTGGAGCTGTGCAAAGTACACTCACCAGATGGAACTTGGTATCTATGTGCTGCCTTCCACGATGAGTGTGCGGCTGACATCAAGGGTTGAAAAGATACTCTAGAGTGTTGTGGATCTTTGCAGTTAATCCTACAAAGTACTAGGAAAAGGAGTTGGTAAGAAGGCCTGGGAGTCCTCAAGGTGTCCTGTTAGGGCTAGAGGTCACAAGAGAGAGGGGGGGGTGAAGGGGCGAGGTGGGGGATTAGTTTAACTGATGGAGGCTGCAGGTGAAGAATGCTGAAATACAGGATGTCAGAAGGCATCCTAATGAGAAGCAGTGGACATTGAGAGTCTCCATCAGATACTTCAAAGTATCTGATGATCATCAGAGCACCAGATACTTCAAAGAACAATATTGTATTCATCAGATATGATAGTTTTCATGGTCCAGTTAGGAGACTTACGAAAAACAGAAGAAGGATAGAGTTTGAATTGGTTCACGTTTTGGTTAGGGTTTTACTGCTGTGAACAGACACCATGACCAAGGCAATTCTTTTTTTTTTTCTTCTGTTTTTTTTTTTTTTAAAGATTTATTTTATTTATTTTATGTATATGAGTATACTGTAGCTGTACAGATGGCCATGAGCCATCATGTGTGTGGCTGCTGGGAATTGAACTCAGGACCTCTGCTGGCCCTGCTCACTCCAGCCCTGCTCTTTCTGACATAATTCACTGTAGCTGTCTTCAGACTTACCAGAAGAGGGCTTCAGATCTCACTATGGGTGGTTGTGAGCCACCATGTGGTTGCTGGGATCTGAACTCAGGACCTTTGGAAGAGCAGTCAGTGCTCTTACCCGCTAAGCCATCTCACCAGCCCCCTAGAAAAGGTATTCTTAAGAGTCCACCCAAAGCCATCTCGTCAGCCCCCAAAAGCAAGCAAGAGTTTATTTATTTAATGTATATGAGTAAACTGTCATATGGTTACAGATGGTTGAGCCACCATGTAGTTGCTGGGAATTGAACTCAGGACCTCTGAAGAGCAGTTAGTGCTCTTAACCACTGAGCCATCTCGCCAGTCTAAAGATTTATTTATTTTATTTTATGTGTATGAGCTACACTGTAGCTGTACAGATGGCCGTGAGTCATCATGTGGCTGCTAGGAACTGAACTCAGGACCTCTCTTTGCTCTGGCCCCGCTTGCTCACTGTAGCTGTCTTCAGACACACCAGAAGAGGGCAGAGCCATCATGTGGTGATGGAATTCGAACTCAGGACCTTCGGAAGAGGAGTTAGTGCTCTTAACCGCTGAGCCATCTCACCAGCCTGCTTCCTTCTGGTTTTTTGAGACAGGGTTTCTCTATTTAGTCCTGGCTGTCCTGGAATTTACTCTGTAGACCACGCTGGCCTTAAAATTAGAAATCTGCCTGCCTCTGCCTCTCAAGTGCTGGGATTAAAGGCGTGCACCACCACTGCCAGGCCCAAGGCAACTCTTATAAAGACAGCATTTAATTGGGGCTGGCTTACAGGTACAGAGGTTAAGTCCATTATCATCAAGGTGGGAACATGGTGGGATCCAGGCTGGCATGGTACAAGAGGAGCTGAGAGTTCTACATCTTCATCTGAAGGCTGCTAGCAGAATACTAGCTTCCAGGCAGCTAGGATGAGGGTCTTAAGCCCACACCCACCATGGCACACCTAATCCAACACCATCTAATAGTGTCACTCCATGGGCCAATCAGGTATGGTGCAGGAGAAGCTAAGAGTTCTACATCTTCATCTGAAGGCTGCTAGGAGAAGACTGGTTCCCACATGGTTAGGATGAGGGTCTTAAAGTCCACACCCACAGTGACACACTTCCTCCAATAAGGCCATACCTCCAAATTAGTGCCATTCCATTCCTTGGACCACACATATACAAACCACCACGGTTCAATAGGTAGTTTTTCCTGAATCATAAATTGAACTGATTTTGAAAAATAAGATACACCCTATACTTTTAGAGCATGCATTCTGTTTTGTTTATGATAAATAGGAGAGGGTGTACCCTGTGTGACTAAATGGGGACCTTAGTGCTTTTTTATTAGTGATTTTTCTCATTGCTATAGGAAAACTCCTGACCAAAGCCACTTGAAGAAAGGGATTATTTTACCCCACAGTCTGGAATGTGGTGGTAAGGGCAGCTGTCACTGTAGCAGCAGGGGGTGAGACCTCATTGCACCTGCACTCAGGAATAAGAGAGAGATGAATGCTTGCGCTCAGTTCATTTTCTCTTTTTAAACGTTTTGAAATTTAATCTGGAGCCCCAGCATGTTGCCACCAACATTTAAAGTACGTTTTCTCACAGAATCTCACTGAAAACATTCTCGATAAGCCCTGCTCTCAATAAATGCAATGGTGGCTTCACTTTCACAGCTTCATGCACTGATCTCTGTAGGCCTGACTGCAAAACTGCCAACTCTGCCATAGAACGCTTCCTCCCACCGTGGCACAGCCTCCAGGACTCTGGGACACCTGGGTTTTGTGTGCCTACCATGTGGATGGCTTGGTCAGGTTCTGATGCAGAACTTGTATGTTTTACACAGCTGTATGGTCTTTGTGTGTATTGGAAGCTGAGCTCAGGGGAAGATGTCCCTAGGTGGTGTTTGTTTGAGACAAGATTTCTCCGTGTAACAGCCCTGGCTGCCCTGGAACCTGCCTTCTGAACCAGGCTGGCCTGCCTGCCTCTGCCTTCAGAGTGCTGGGATTACAGGTGTGCACCACCACCTCTGGCTTCCAAGGTGGTTATTTTTAAGCACAGAACTTTGTTGACATTCTAAGTCTGGGGTCTCTTCATTCAGATGAAATAGGGTTTTCTTATATTTTTGGTTGTGAGCCTAGCCTTTAATGGCTGAGCCATCTCTCCAGCCCGAAATAGGGTTTTCTTATGTTGGAGTCTTGTCCTAAGGATGCCTTCCCTATAGAGTGTTGATTTCTCTCTAATAGCATTAATCACTTTGACAATGATGACTGCTTTCTCCACGTTTGCCTAGTTGCATCTTAAGACTCACATTCCATTCCTTGCCCAAAATTGTTTCTATCTTTCTGTTCTCCTACACCACAGAGCTGAGCACTAACCATGCTACAGCATGTATGCTGTGCCAGGTGCAAGCCCACATACATACACTACAGGATAAATAAGTGAATAAATATTTTAAAAAATGGAAAGCATTGCAATGTTCATAACTGTTAATAAAACAAACCCACCAGCCAGGGCATGACCTCAACACATTCATTCGTTCGCACGGAAAGGGGGGAATTTCCCAATTTGCAAAGGGGATTCAGCTGCTGGGTAGCCAAAAGAGATAGATACATGCTCCATGCTGTGCCACAGTGAGCCACATGGAGGGTTTCTCTCTTCCTAAAACTTCAGGTCCTGTGAGGAAGAGAATCTTTTTTTCCCCACTGCAACAAAGTCACTTTCTAAATTACAGCTTATGGAGGCCACACCATATCCACATGGTCGGCATTTTTGTGCATGTGTTTTAAGAACACTCATAGAGATTTATGAAGAAGCCCTCCAAGTTTCTTCATTGGAAAGCTGAAACTGTCCCCATGAGTAACTGAATGCTCACCGTATTTAGAAGTTTCAGACCATTGGCCCTGGCAACGGATGAATCAAAAAGTTTCCCACCACCCGAGTCTAATTTCCCCAAACTCAGAACGCATAGCTTTCTGCTGATGGGAAATGGTATGAAGGAACTCCATTTGCTACTTGGAAGGTAGAGTATAATGCTGAGTCAACTTCACCTCTCTAATAGTTACAGCGAGCCTAATACTAGTTAGTAGTACAGCATGAATTCCAGTAAGTAGATTTGATATATTTCCTAAAATCATGCAAATAAATAGTATAATATTGGCATAGGTAAAGCAACAAGTGGCTTCATTCTGGCATCAAAGTAATGTCTATTATCTAGCAAAGAGGAGACCAAATGGGATAGAACAAAACCTTAGGCTTTATTGAAAGTCTTCCTGGCATTCAAGGTCAATCTCCACAAAATGTAGGTCAAACTCAGCCAGAAATGCTCACAGGAGACACAGCATTTTGGATTATTTGCTTTCTTCCTGCTTGCTTGGGAAATGGGAAATCGCTTTGATTTGTGAATATGCATACATGTCAGGTATAGAAAGTAATCTTGGCTGTGGTCCATATTTGAAGATTTCCAGTGAAAACTGGAGCTAGATTAGGCTTTGTTCTTATAATCTCATGCATGTGTGAATGTGTGTGCTTATATGTATGCACAGAGGAATGTGTGTGCGCGTATGTATGTATACATGTAGGTAGGTATGTGTGTATGTATGTATGTATGCATGTGTGTATGTGTATATATGCATGTGTGTGTGTGTGTATGTGTGTGTGTGTGTGTGTGTGTACCTCATGCGTGGAGGCCAGAGGTCAGTGCTGTGTGTCATTCTTCAGGTACCATCCTCCTTATTTTTGAGACAAGGACTCTTGCTAGCTTAGAGCTTCACAGGTAGGCCGCATTGGCTGGCCAGTGAGCCGCAGGGATCTGCCTGCCTCTCCAGCACTAGAATTGTGACTGTGTGCTGTGACATTTGGACACTGAGCTGAGGTCCTTCTGCTAAAGCACTTTACAGACTGAACTTTCTCTCTAGCCTCTACCAGTGTTTCTAACGGTTCCTGGCCCAAGTCCTGGGTTCCTTGTACGACTTTTCTGGTAACTGTTGAGAGAGTACCACCTGGGGATAGAAAGAGGGAAGCTCTCAATAGATTTGTTTGGGCCACTTCAGAAGATTTAAAATTGTCTACCACGTCTGGCAGATGGCCTGGCAGAACCCACAATGAGGGCTATCTGAGAGAGTTCACCATCTCTTCCTGACTTCTGGCTAACATCACTTAGAACAAAAGCATAGGATTCTGGTTGCTTGGGGCTGGAGGGTTGGCTTTACAATTTAGAGCAATTGTTGCTCTTTCAGAGGACCTAGGTTCCATTTCTAGAACCCACACAATGGTTCACAAACATCCATAACTCCAGTTCCAGAGGATCCAACACACTTTTCTGACTTCTGGGGATGCTAGGCACACATGTAGTATACATACATGCAGGAAAAACATTTATAAGCATAAAATAAAAAAAAATTAAAAATTTTTTTAAAAAGGTGTCTAAACCCATACACATACAGACTCTGAGGTCAGGTTCACCCCTGAGACCATCTCTGCACGCAAATCCCTGCCCTGAGGCTCTGAGCTCACATGTTTGGCTCTCCATAAACTCCCTGGGCATGGTGCAGTTGGGACAGAGTAGTTCCCTGAGAGCCCACCAGAGGGCAGACATGCTGCCAGGTCTGCCGGAGAACCACCTGCTTTCTTAGAAGTAAGCTACAATGTGTTAGTGTATAATTTATGTGCCTGTAGGCACTGTAAGGTAATATAATTGGCTTGTCAGAGTAGCGGCATTGTTTGCTTTGAAATATGCCCATCAACAACCGCTCTTAAAGCTGTTGGGAATGTGCTAGGACTTTTGATGCACTGATTTAGAGAAGCCCCTCAGGCTTACCTGGACCTCACTCATTAACTTTTTTCACATTGTGTTTAGAAGCACAGAACAAATTCATCAAAAACAGCGGCGTGGTTTTTGCTTCTGAGCCAGGCAAGCGCTCTTGCTACCGCTTGCGATGGCTTCCCTTAATAAATAGATGATTATTTTTAGGATGTGATGTGTAACAGATATCTGTCCTAAGGAGGGTAATGAAGAAAAGATGTTCTCTCCAAAGCTGGCTCGGAAAAGTTTAACAAAGCGGGTGTGTTAGCTTGCGCATGTGTGCATCATGTGCACTCTCTTACTGCAAGGGGGAGAGTGCCATTTTCTGAGCCTCCATATGGGATGCCTTCTGGAGGAAAAAAAAAAACAAAACAAAAAACCAAACCCTTCTGTTATCTGTCAATACAGACATCTAAGTGAGCAACTCCTAAGCTGTATGCAGAGATCCTGAGCGTCATCTTGCTGATTTCCCTCTCTTCTTATCTCTCTCTCTCTCTCTCTCTTTTTTTTTTTTTTTTTTTTTTTTT
>NW_022196913.1:13639685-13669593 GCF_008632895.1 Mastomys coucha | reverse complement strand
GACCAGACTGGCCTCGAACTCAGAAATCCGCCTGTCTCTGCCTCCCAAGGGCTGGGATTAAAGGCGTGTGCCTCCACTGCCCGGCTGTTCTTATCTCTTAAGGGTGAGTAGTGTGAATGCATCCCACAGGAAATTTGGTGCACAGAGGCTGTGTCTTCACAACGCTGCTGCCGCCGTGGGCCTTAATGGAAGACGACCGACAGGAAGGAGCTGGAGCTTAAGAGTGCACACCCTCCACCTCCAGGCCTTCTGCGGCTACCCCCACAGTAGCCAGTGAACACTGGAAATAGGCCTTTCAACATGTCTGTAGCTGGGCTGCATGGCACGTCTACCATCCAAGGCCTGAAGAGGTGGGGAAGGGAGAAAGTTCCAGGAAAGCCAGAGATACACAGTGAGACTCTGTCAATTAGCCTTCTCCCCCCAAAGAGAAGACTTCACTTTAAGATCTAGCTCCAGTTAGACTCTGAGAAGGGAACTTCTATGTCAGGACAGGCTCTCTGCATTGCCTTGTCTGTTTCTGTGTAGATTTAGGATCCGTGTAAGACAGAGCTGATTGACATAGGTATTCACCCGTGCGTCTAAGCACGTATATTCATCTAAGTGCAGTTCGTAGGCCAGAAAGGAGTGTGCAGAGGAGCTAAAGGCTTTGGAGTCTGTGATGGTTAGTATAACGATCAGCTAAATTTAGACTCTGCTAGGAGACACACCCCTGGGGGTGTCTGTGAAGGTGTTGTCAGAAAGATTTAACAGAGGAGGGGAAACCCATGCTGAATGTGGGCAGTGCTATCCCATATGCTGGTGTTCTGAGTACAGATGCCATGTGACCAGCTTTGTCACGCACCTGACTTGACATCTTCCTTATGGTGATGGGCTGTGCCCGCCGATTGTGGGGTAACATGAACGCTTTCTTCTGTAAGTTGCTTTTGTTGGAACAGTGAGAAAAATAACCAACAGAGGAGCTTTGCGAGGAAATAGGATCACACAAACATGAAGATGGGAAGGAGTCGCCACACCGTTCTCTCTACCTGAGATAAAAGCAACCGGTGGTTCTCAGTGGCTAAGGCTGTCTGCACCCTCTCCGCTTTTCCTCACCATCAAAACTCATTCATTAAAGGAGCACTATGCCCACTGCTCAATAGGATCTTTTATTATTTTACTTGTATTCCTGTGTATGTGTGTAAATCTGTGTTTCAGTATGTACATGTGAGTGCAGGTGTCCTTGACCGCTGGAAGAAGGTGTTATGTCCTCTGGAGCTGGAGTTATGGGAGGTAAACATCCACTTTCTTTGAGGTAGGATCTCATCAACGAAGCTAGACTAGGGTACTCAGCAAGACTCGGGTACCCTCTTGTCTCTGTCTCCCCAAATCTGGGATGACTGACATGGGCCAGCACTCTCCACATCAGTGATCATGATGGTTCTCTTGTTCCAGATTTTTCTAGAAAACTCAGGGTCTTGTAACACACTGGTGACCTGTTTAAAAAAAAATCTGTATGGCCAAGTTCAGTACCTGAGCTCTCTGGGATGCAGATTTATCTGGGTGTTCTAGTGACAGGTTGTGAAGGTCCCTTTCTCTGTATCATGTATGAAGAAGAATTTACTACCACAGGGATCAGCAGATAAATGTCACTCTTTCTCAGGACTTCGTGTCTGTAAAACGCACCTGGCTGTTTTCTGCAGCAGAACACTGTCTGTCCATCTCTACCTCCCAGCAACAAGTACAGGACCTCGGATATCAGAGGTGCTTAGTACTGTTCCCTGAAACCCTCATGTTACTTCAAGTGCTCATTTGTTTTTGCTTCCTGAGATTGCATGAGAAATTCCACTCCTGTTGGTGACGTGTGGAAAATGAGCTTCCAAGGCCATCTGGTGATTAATTTCAACCTTCAGAATGTCCTGGCTCTGCTTGTCCACATCCACTGCTCTGGCCTCCTCCCCACACCTTCAGGAGTCCCTGGGGCCATTGCTTGCCAGGCCTGGGAGGGAATTTCAGAAACCTGCCTGACGCTTTGCTTTATTTTGAAAAATGACTCAGTGTGGAGTCAGCTGTGGAGTGGTGCGTGGTGATTTTATATGTCACACCAGAGGGATTCTGTGCCCAGTGCAGGGACCAGTATCTCCAAGCCATGAACCTATGGTCCCTGGTGGAGGGGCAGGAACACTAAGGAAGTCCTGTTGCTCTGGGGTCATGATGGAGATAATTCTGTCTCCATCTGCTCTTAGCACAAACATTCTTATGAGCTCTCCATTGAGTCTTCCTTGTTCTGGGCACACATTTGCAGATTTGCTGTTAGGAACAACACATTATATATCTATTTGTGTGCATGTTACAGACACTCCTTTGGATGGAAACACAGACGCTGAATGCATGTGCTCTCAGATATTCACATGTTTACTTATGTTTATAATTGGATCTGGCTTCCTGGATACATGGGGGTCCTCACCTGATGTAGAGTTCTGCTACTGCCATTTTGATTTGAATTATTAAACTTTTATTATTACTTAGAGCATGTGCATGCACATGCTGTGTGCTGTGCATGTGAAAGACGACAACCTCCGGGAATCAGCTTTCTCATTTTACCTCAGACCATCAGGCTTGCTAGCAAGCATCTTTACCTCCTGAGCCATCTTGCTGGCCTTAGTTTTATTTTTAAAAATCCCTTTTACGAGACTGTTTACGTGTATATAATGAGATACAATTGGATCTGCCCCATCTCGTCCCAGCTCCTTGTATATCACCCTTCACTTCCTCTTCTCTTCTTCATGCTACAGGGCAAAGGCTGACTTCTCTCCCCTTCTTTTTCTCCTTCCCCTTCTTCCTCTCTCCTTTCTCCTTTTTCCAGTTCTCTCCCTTCTTCCCATCCTCCTCTTCCCTCTCCTTTCCCCCTCCCCTCCTTCTCCCCTTTTCCTCCCCCATTTCCTTCTTCCTCTTCCCCTTTCCCCTCCCCTTCTCTTCCTCTTCTCCTCCCTACCCTCCCCCTCCCCCCTTCCTTCCTTAAGTCTAATTTGGCCTTCCCATATGGACATGGATATGAGACCATCCATGAGAGCTTGGTAAACCTTCACTGCCATTTTTGTATGTGTGTTATCAGTAGGGATCTTGCTTTTTTCATTTTGTACCAGGAATGGTGGGCAGCTGGTCTTAAGAAATATGTGAAATTGTTGACCCATTTGTAGTCCACCAGCTATATGTGAAAAAGATTTCATATTTGACATTTCATCAGTGCCTGGCATTTTCAAACATTTAAATTTTGTAATAGCCTGGTTATCATGTAATTAGATTTACTTGTGGCTTGTAATTTGTATTTCTGTCATCATACAGGTTTGGCTGATCTTTCCTTGTCTTTGCTGAGCATCTCCTCTGTTAGGGATAGCGTTTCACTTTTTGCTGAGGTTGGAATTTTCTTCTTGAATAATGAACTGATATTTTAACAACTGTGTAGGCTGTCCATATCTTCCATTCTAGGGATTTAAAAGTTTTAACATATCAAGGTTGCCATTTTTTCCTTTACAAGGCTTTATTTATTTATTTTTTAATATTTTATCTATAAAACCCTTCCCTAGTCCAAGAGCTATGTAGTTTTCTACTTAATCTTATAAAGCATTTCTCATTCCAATTTGCACTGTAGCATGAAGTAGAGAAGAAGAAGTGAAGGGTGATGTACAAGAAACTGGGGATGAGATGGGGCAGATCCAATTGGTGAGTTAGCTTTAGGTTTTTAAAATAAAAAAAAAATTATTTTTTGTGTATGGGTGTTTTTACTGGCATATATGTCTGTGCACTGTTTGCATACAATGCCTATAAAAGCCAGAAGAGGGCGTGCGACCCTCTGGAACTGAGCTATATGTTGCAGAGGATCCTGGTTTGTTTCCCAGCATCTATGTTAAGTGGCTCACCACCGCCTGTGTCTCCACCTCCACAGGATCTGGTGCCCTCTTCTGGCCTCTTCAGACATTTTGCTCACATGACATCCCATACAAACACAACCACCCACATGATTTTCTAAAAAATCAAAATTATTTCTATATGCTGTCTAAAAAAGGAAAAGGAATTAACTTTTGTATTGATATTAATAGGTTAAATTTGCTAAGCTAAGGGCTTGTTTTCCTTTTCCTTATGTTATATATGTTGGAATAATTTTAGACTTATGGAAAACTTGGAAATACAGCGAACTGAGAGAATTCCTGTATATGCCCCTCTGGTAGTACCCACATCTCTTTGTAACCAGAGAAAAATCATCAACACCAACAGATTGGCAACGGCCCAAGAGCACAGACGAAGCTCTTCAGACTTCTTTTTGCCTTTCTGAGTTTTTCCACTTATATTTTTCTGTCCCAGGGTTCCATCCAAGACCCCCCAGACTGTGCCTCTGACACTAGCTTGGTCCTATTTCTTTGACTTCTTTGATAGTTTGAGTGGTGGTCCTTTGAGGTAAAGTCAATTACTTTGGGGTTATATATTGTTTGTATCACATTTGGACTAGGTCGTTGAGATATATTTTATGGAAGAATCCTTCATGTTCATGATATAATCTTGGGGCACATCCTGTCAATGTGACTTGCCTGTGGCAGAGTTAGTTGAGTTTCTAACCATGTCTCTCCACTGTAAGATTACTAGGTTTTTGACCAGCACGATGATCAGATGGTAAAGACGTTTGCTGACCCACACTCCATCCCAGAACCCACATAGTGGAAAGATAGAACCTACTTAATCCCTCAGAGTTATCCTCTGACCTTCACGCACACACTGTGGCATGTGCACACACATATGCATACTTTTTTCTACAATATATAAATATATATTTTAAAAACAATAACTAGGTTCCACCTCCATAACTAGATTCCCATCTGTTTTTGTAAACAATTCTTTGACCTAGCCTTTCCTTAGAATCAGGAGTGTGGGTGAGTTAAGCTCTCTACCTTCTAAAGGAGAGGGGCACCTCTTACTTTATTGGGACTCTTCTATGAAGAAAATTTGTCTGTTCTTAGCATTGATTTGTATTTTACATTGTTCTGAGTAATTTTAAAATTTTTATTTGTATAAGTTTTGATTATGAGTATGCATCTATGGGTATGTGTAAGTCTGTAAAGGTGCTAGCAAAAGCCAGAGGTCTAGATCCTCTGGATCTAGAGTTACAGGTGGTTATGACCTGCCTGAGGTGGTGCTGAGAATCAAGCTCAGGGTCTTTGGAAGAACAGTCTCACCAGCCTCTCACCCCTTGCTTAAATAACCAGTTTATATATGTATTTGAATTATTTAGTGCTAGGACCCAGAACCACATCATTTTCTGTGCACCTACAACTGATCCATGCTTGGCTACTGGAAGGATCTCTTTCAAGTTGACTTCTCTGTTCATGGAATCCACCTCACCATTGTACACATATGTATGTTATTCTTTTGACACCATTACCTTCTGGTACAACAAAATATTTGAGGCTCGTAGTGCATTTTCTCTGTCCCTGACCAAGAATGACCCAATTCTCCATAGAATCACCAGGCAATGACATTTTCTGAATGATGTATAGGAACCAAGATTCAGGTGTTCATTGTTTTCATTGCTTCAGATGGGGAGGGGACTTTTATTTCTTGGCCATCTAGGTGGCCAGAACAAAGAAGTATATGCATGCATTCTGTGTGTATAATGACACAGTATGAGACCACACTGTTAAGAACAGTTTCCTTCACACTTTCACTGCTCAGCACCTTGGTCAGGTGTATGTCTGCCCCCCAACCCCACACCATGCACCTCTCCAGCAGTCACCCACAGGGTGCTATTTAATTACCTGAAACTATTGGGTTTATTTTCTAGGAAGATCCAGGGGGTTCAAGGAAACAGGAAGATGACAATGAAGAGCCAAGCCCAGAAGCTTCTGTACAGTGATGAAGCACAGCCCCTCCCAGCACACGGGCATGTTCACGCACTTGATTCTGCGTTACGTGTATTCTAGTACCCTTTATTCTCCCCAAATCTCCTTCCATTAACATCTTTGCCTCCATCCTCACCCATAGTTCCCTCTCCCTTTTAGGCATGCCCAAACGCACATTGAAGTCTAGATTCCACACACAAAAGAAAACAGTAATATTTGTTTTCCCCAGTCTGGCTTATTGTACTTAACATAATGCTCTTCAGATCCATGAGTGTTCCTGCCAATGTCTTGGTGACTGAATAAAATTCCACTGTGCATATGTACTACATTTTCCTTACCCTTTCTTTCTCCAAGTATACTGAAATCTCTAATTTCTCAAAGGGAGAGTCTGTGTCTTGAAGGGCTCTAGAAAAGCTCGGGAAAGCATTCGCTGTTAAGACTCATCAATCAGTCAGATCTAATGATGTTGAATCGTGAGCAATTCTCTGTCAACTGACGCTTGGGACCAGGCAGTCTTGTCCACTCGCACTGTGGACTCTGTGACACAGGAACTTTTACCTAGAGCACTCTTTCTTTGCACTCCTCTCCAGTGACCAATAAAAATCCTTTGATAACAAAGACAAGCTTCTTGGGATAGAGGAAAGTGCACCTTCTCCAAGCCAGCTGAAGATCAGCAGACACTGCAGCTGCTGGAACTGGCTTAGATTTCTTAGCAAATGCAGACTCGCTTGCTCCGCTAAGGTTATATGTGTGAGAACCTTAATACTTTAAGCTGTCTAGTCACTGAACTTCATTAGTTATCACTCCCATCGATAGTTGTATCATTACAGTGCTCTTTTTTTGACTTTCCTTCCTGCTGCGTCATCTCCCTGTCCTCACCTGGACTCTCCACTTCTATGTCACATGCCCTTTATCATTGGTCCCCTTCCTCATATGTGTGCTATGGCTCCACTCCCATTTTTCTTCACTGGCTCAGCCTCTTTGCTTGTTGTAAAGAACACCAAACCCTCCCATGTATAATCACAGAGGTGATTTTTTTATGAGATTCCAACTATAATCATGGTTTGTTTTTTTGTTTTTGTTTTTCAAGATAGGGTTTCTCTGTGTCCTAGAACTCACTCTGTGGACCAGGTTGGCCTCGAACTCAGATCTACCTGCCTCTGCCTCCTGAGTGACAGGACTAAAGGCTTGTGGCTTGTGCCACCACTGCCCAGCTATCATAAAATTTTCTGGTGTGTTAAAGTCCTCTTCATTTTGGACAACATGTTAACATATTCCAAGGACTAAGGGATGCTGTTTGTGCACACATTGTAGTCAAAGTGGGACTAACATGAACCTGGACACACTACACAGTTTTTAACTGATGTCTCATAATAATGTGTTAACAGACTGGTGAAACATTTTCTTTATTTTCCTTCTTTCTTAAATGACACCAGCAATAACAAAACACAGCAAAACAAAACAAAACAACCGCACTGTCAATATCTCACCTCAAAGGGGATAAAAGGGATAATCTCATGAGTGACCATGACCTGGGGACACAGTCTCAGGTTACCTCAAGTTCTGTGTTCCAGTGTGGTAAGAGTCTAATGAATGACAGAACAAAGAGTTATAAATCAAGACACTTCTTAAACACATTGGTGGGAGGCTAAAACAAAGCAGGGTAGTCTCTGGCCTCAGATGCTGTCTGAAGACATTCTTGGCCCTTTGTTGGTAAAAACTATTAATATATTCCAAGAGATTTTTTTTTTTACTTCTTAGTGACTAGGATATTCAGATAGACAAGAGGTAGCCAAAGAATAGCAATGTTTCAATGTCTCCATGATCGCTGAAGTTCCAATCAGTTAGGCTTTGTGGACAGTTTGGTGGAAGGTACAGCTTTGTTCCAAGAACATTCATTCACAATGACAACTCACATATGCCAAGAATTTGGGTTTTCAGTGCTATTGTATACACTTTATACAGTCACACTGAGGCCCTGCACTTCCTAGTTCTTTCTTCTTGACATAACAAATGAGACCTATTACTTCGTATGCTAATTAAAAATAAAACCATTGCTTTTTATTTTCTCCTGTATCAGTTTCTGTGCCTCTGTCTTCACTTTCCTCCCCATACCTTTATCTCCTTATTTTCCTTAAATATCACCTGCCACTCACAGCTCCAATCTGTTCTTGCTTGAAATGCTCTGATGATTTTCTTTTATTCTCATTTGCTACCCTTTCCACATTATCACTGAGCTATTATGGTTTTTCATATGACTTCTATGCTGTATTCACTATTCAATTTCTTTATGCTTTCAAGTTCTGTTTAATCAACAGATCTGTCAACTTCTTGATATCAGATATCAGGAAGTACCTGCTTTAGCTTCATTTCTTTTTGCTGTGATAAAACATCATGGCCTAAAGCAACAAGAGAGAGGGAAGGGTTTATTTGGCTCACAATTTCAGGTCCAACATTAAGGGAAGTCAAGGCAGGATCTTGAAGATATGCCTATTTGCTATTTTACGCAGCATTGCTTCTAACCAAGAAACTCACTCCACCACTAAAGGAGTGTGCTAGGGATCATGGAGGATGTATTCTTGCAAGCAGGCAGGCAGGCAGGCAGGCTAGCAAATTCTCTGACTTTTTTTAATTAAAAAAATATTTTATGTATATGGGTGTTGTGCCTTCAAGTACGTCTATGTACCATGAATGCGTCTGATGCCTGAGGAGGCCATAGAGGGTATTATATCTTCTGGGACTGATTTATAGATAGCTGTGAGCTGCCATGTAGGTGCTGGGAAATTGAACCCAGATTTTCTAGAAGAATAACCAGTGCTCTTAACTGCTAAGCTATTTCTTCAGTCCCTAAAATTTGCTTTTTTATGCAGTCAGGACTACCTGTCTAGGAAATGATGTCACTAAAAATAGTTTGTCACTCTTACATCATCTAACATTTAAGGTAATCCACTACAAACATGCCCGCAGAATAACATGACCTAGGTAATTCTTCAATTGATATTCTCTTCCCAGATAATTCCAGGTCAGGCTAACAGTTAAAGCTAACCAGGATGGCATCTATTCTTTTTGTTATTCCCAAGGACTTAGTCTTATGATTTGTTTACAGTAAGGCTCAATAAATATTTACTTATTAAAGAGTTTGGGAGAGATAAGGGTTAAGGTGGTTACCTTGAGTCATCTTTGCCAACGACCAGATGATGTTCCAGTCATGGTGGGAAAATGGGGATCATCCAGGAGAGTAGGAAGTGGGGGAAATCATCTGCCTTGACTAACTCCACCATTACTGTTAGTCAATTATGCTAACTTTTGTCTTTTAGAACCTCATTTCACTTACTCTTTGTAATGGTCCTTCAATGCATGTGTTATTATTTTATTAAAAAGTAAAGAGTTGGAGGTTCAGAGAGTAAATAAGGAAGCTTGGTGAAAGCACAGAGGACAGAGATCTTTCTGCTATCAGCTAGCCTTTGTGAAATTATCTTCTGCTCACTGTAAGAAAACAACTCACACAAACATCTGGCACGGGGCAAGAAAAACAACAAAGATTTTCTGCAGCCTGATTATGTACAAAACCCACTTAAGGGTAAAGCTGCAAAGTGGATCTCAGTCTAGAGATTTTTCCTACATTTCCTACACCCTGCCCCATGTTTTGGATGGATGGACATGATGATCTGAATTTTATAATAGACCATGCCATCCATAGAGTAGCCCCCTTTCTTCACAAGTGTTCTTTCAGGGTAGTACTGGTTCTTTTGAAATGCAAATAGTTCTTCCCAGGGAACAGAAAATTTCAAGACACTAGTCTTTGATATTTATGCAAAGAGGCTTAATAGCTGGGTTAAATTTATGCAGTAAGGAGTTAGACTGATTTCCTTCAAAGAGAAACTCCAGCTAGGAAGAATGCAGAGCTCTGGACCTGTGAGAACAAGGAGGTTAGGAAACTGGAAGGCCTTGGAAGGGCAGTGGGCACATTTCCGGAGCAGTAGGTTAGAGTGGGCCTCCAGCGAAGATGAGGCCCTAGACTCTCACCATACATGCTAATTGGGGAACTGCAGCTCAAAAGTCTTCATATTCTAAGGTAGGACAAGGTTCTTCATGTTAATTAAATATTTGCAGAAATATTCCAGGCTACCTGCTTGAGAAATTGTGTGAGGGCTCCTTAGGAGCCATATTAGTGTGTATGGGGGCACTCCTGTCATTTGGAGGTGCCCTAGATCTGGACTCCAGGGTTTCAGGCACCCTATACTTTCTAGATCTTCCTGATTCATGTAGAAGTGAAGGCGTCTTTTTCCTCCATTTTATATTTAGTCACATGAGTGTAAACCTTCATTGCCTTTTAGTCATTGTTATGCAGACTTGATTTAAATGAAAAAAAAATTACAGCTCATTCTCTTCTGCTTTCTTCATCTGTCTCATGACTTCACATGATGAAGGCATAGGACAGACCACGAGTGGCTGACCTCATGTCTAAAGTGGATTCATTCCACTCCGTAGACTTGAGTAGAGTTTAGCATAAGTATTGGCCAAGAACTCTCATTGGTCCCTTTTGAAAACAGATTCTCAGAAACTCTATAACTCATCAGACATGTTTGAAATGCTCGAATCTCAATACAAGTGACTGACCCATGGCTCTTGCTATCCTGAGAACCAAAAAGAAGGACAAATTTCTAGAGCAGGAAGAAATATTTCCCCTTTCAAATGCAGCAAAAAAAATTGTTATAAAGAGCTATAGTTCATTATTGATGCCAAGTTTCTGTACACATTTCTATATGGGGGAGAATTCCCCATCTGGCTGATGCTGGAAGCAGAACCTGAGATAAAGCTAGACTTTGCTGAGAGAGCATGCGTTCACAACAAAGGTAGGGAGAAGACTGTCAGGGATAAATTGAGCTTCAGCTTGATCCCATGGGGAGATTGTAAACAAAAGTTATACTCCCTGAAGGCAAGAAGGACAACCTTTTGTTTTCTGTGCCAGTCTTGGATTATGGTCTCCCCTGAGAATGAGGAAGATGATGGAACCAAGTTCAGTAGGTTTGCATGGTGGTGAGCAGAAAACCTAAGTAAGTATACATCCTGGAAACACTGAAGAGGAGAAAGGTTTAATACCTCCAGCAGGTAAGGAAAGCATGGGAGCTGTTTCCAAAGAATGACTTTCCTGAACAAAGGAAGCATGAGGATTTCATTTGGGAGTCCAAGTGTGTCTGTTTGGGTGCATCTCTTCCTCCCCACTTGGTATGTGTGATAGGGTCAGGCACATCATAGAACATGTGCAGTAAGAGTGCATTCCTGAGCATTACCTGTCTAAGGTTGTGGTTTCCAAAGAAAGATGGTAGAAACACTTTCAGGTTTGCTCAGTGTTGATTCTTGGAATGGTCTCCAATTTAGAGAATCTAAAATGGCAAGGTAGTGATGCTTGCATTTGTGCTGAATGCCTGAAAAGATTAGCCTGGCTTTGTTCAAGTCTTGCTTCTATGCTGCCTACTGTGTTGTTTTTGTCATCAATAGAAATGCACATTCATTTGCTTATTTGCACACAGCTATTAAATACATTCGAAGCACTGAGGATGCCTTAGTAAAGAGTCGGAACAAAGTCATAAGCCTTAAATATGGGTCTTGGTAGAGTTTCCACACTGGCCAAGATTTTCCTCCTATAAGATTTCCCAATGACATCTAGTTTGTGCTTCAGATGAGTTGGGTCTAGGGTAGCAGTAGGAACAAGGTCACATATTCAAGGTCAGCTCTAGAGGTTTCCTCTGCCTGTACTGGTCCCTGGATGGTCTCTGGAAGCGTCAAGCTTCTTTTTTGAGCATACCCACTTGACACTGAGCACTCTATATGTTGAATGTTCACCTCTCTGGCCAGCCTCCTCTGTTCCCCTACTTTATCTTCCTTTTGTTCCAGTGAAGTCTCTTAAGGAACCATTTATATTTTCTGTCTCCATGCTCTCATAATCTCACCTTACTTCACAAAGTCAGAATGTCTAAAGGCATGTTTGCCTTAACACTAACACACCTTCTCTTAGTTATCAATAGTTGCTCTAAGTCTCTGTACTTTTGTTTTTAAGAATTAATTTTACATGATTGTCCACTTTTCTTATGCATGCTATGAATGTGTTCTGCCACTGAGCTATATCCTGACCAACATTTTTTTCTGTCATGTTTTTTTTGTTTTCTTCTCTTAGACTCTAAAAATGGCATCACCCTGCTATTCTATAGGACAACTCATTCATTACCTTTTGTGAGTTAAATTCCCTGTTCTGTTCTCCAATACTTCCCACCTCTTGGGGACTAATATGCTCTTGTCATTAATATTATGATATCTTTAAGTGTTGTTTCTAAAGGCAAGTCACTCCCTGAGCTACCTGCTAAATGCAGCTATATTTCCTAACAGAGCAAAGCAGCTTGACAGTCAGAGAGATGACCAATGACCCAGCTGGGACTAGAAATCCATCTTCTGGTTTCAGAAGGACATCATATTTCCATTCTTTCACCTGAGCCCACTTCCTCACAGAAGCAAACTTAACTCTTGTTGAAGAATTCATGAAATTAATTGTTTTAAAATGAGGGCCAGGTATTTGTCAAAATTGTGTTCCGAGCAAGTCAGAGGGCTTTGTTTAAAAACACCAACGTTAGGGCCTGGGGTAGCTCATTCAGTATGGAGCTTGCCTTATAAGCATGAGGACCTGAGTTCATTCTCCAGTACCACATAACAACAAAAGCCAGGCATTCATAGCATATACTTATAATCCTAGCCTTGAGAAGTTAGAAACATACATTACTGGGCTCACTAGCCAGCCAGGCTAGGTTTCTTGTAGAGTTCCAGATGAGAAAGAGACTATCTCAAAAATTAGGTGTGCAGTTACTGAAAGAAAAAATGACACCTAAGATTGATTTCTGGCTTCCACATGCACGCACACATACATGCCTGTTGTGCACATACAAAATGTTCACACACAGACATACCTATGAAGTTCTTTCTGAGTTTGATTTTAGGATTAGTCAAGCAATTTTTAACGCAAGAGCAGGGGCTGAGTGTGACTGCTTTGAGGTGTATCAGTACTTGGCCATCATTATCAGCATCATTATCATCATCATAATCATCTTTGGCTCTATTCACAATTCATCTTCTTTCTTGTTGAGATGAGGTCTTTGTCCAAGGCTGGCTTCAAATTCAATCTATAGCCAAGAGTGACAGTATACTTTTGATCCTCCCCATAATTCGACCTCTTAAGTTCTTACAGGCTTGCAGGCACGACCATACCAGTTTATGTGGTGTTGTGGATCTAATCTAGAGTTTCATTCCTGCTAGGCAAGGATGCTGCCTACCGAGCTACAACCCCACTCCTTTGTACTTCATCTTCTGTGTATCTTTTCTGTGAAGCTGACCCTTTAAGGAGGGTGGCTTTCTCACTGGAAAGAGTGTATTTCTGTCATCCTGTGAAACTCGACTAAAGGAACTTGATTTAATAGCTCCAAAGTAGACAAGGGTGTGATCAATCATAGAGCTTAACACCCACAGCTGTGGCCATTTTGTCCTTCAACCTTCATGTGTACTGATCACATTTTAAGAGTTGGAGTAGATTCTAAGTTCCTTTCCTTGGGATCAGACGCCGAGTTGAAACCTTTTACTAAGACAATATATCATAAACTTCATGTTCCATGCTTAAAAAAAAAAAATCTCAACAAGAAAGAAAAATGTCACCAGAAAGATGTCTCTGCTCCAGGCTAGGGCAGGCAGGGGCCTGACTGGCTTGAGGAATGCTTGGGCATGTACATAGAACTATTAAGTTTAAAGGGGTTACCAAGGCCCTGGCCACTCATTTCCAAGCATGGTAGAGCATTTTTCCCCATAAGAGGGGGTTCTACTGTGAGTGTTATCAAGCAATGGATAAAGCAGTGCTGAAAGCCACTTCTGGGAGATAATATAAATTAGCTCAGAGACCGTTCTCTCCTGCACACGAAAGGCAATTCCTGTTAACATCTGATGCTCAAGTTCTTGAAGCTTAGTAATGCCAACAGGGTGACTTCAGATACACTTGAGAGCTGTCTCGAGCACCTCTCAGCCACACGTTCAAACATCTTTTCTTTGTAGTTTTGAGACAGGGTGTCACTATGTAGTCTAGGCTGCACTAAAATTTATGACAATTCTCCTGCTTCAGCTCCTTTAATATTGAATTATAGGTGTGAGCCATCATGCCCAGCTTTAAAAAAAAAAAAAAAAA
This sequence comes from Mastomys coucha, assembly GCF_008632895.1. Lineage (NCBI taxonomy): Eukaryota > Metazoa > Chordata > Mammalia > Rodentia > Muridae > Mastomys > Mastomys coucha. The sequence continues at coordinate 13,655,508 of NW_022196913.1, read as the reverse complement.
CACAAAAACCAAAAAACCCTGTGTTTATCGTTTTATTTCATTTTATTATCTGAGAACAGGGTTTTACCCACACATGCATCTCATACATCCTCTGTGCCCCCAGAGGCCAGTAGGGGACATCAGATTCCCTGAAAATAGCTTGACAGATGGCCATGAGTGCTGGGAATTGAAACTTGGTTGTTTGAAAATAAAATAAAAAAAAGGCCAGTGATCTTAATGATTTTTTTTTTCTTTTTCTGAGACAGGGTTTCTCTGTATAGTTCTGACTGTCCTGGACCTCACTCCGTAGACCAGGCTGGCCTCAAACTCAGAAATCTGCCTGCCTCTGCCTCCCAAGTGCTGGGATTAAAGGCGTGCACCGCCACCACTACTCGGCAATCTTAATGATCTTAACCACAGAGCTATTTCTCTAACCCAGATTTCTTTTGTACTGGGCATTAAACCTAAGACCTCATACATGATAGGCAAGAGCACTACCATGGAACTGCATCCCTAGCCTGCAGATAGTATCCTTTATTTCCTACTAGTGATCCTATCCTCGAATTCTTCTCTCCTCTAGGGGTAACTAACTATCAGACTTAAAACAATGAGAAACTCAGGGCTGGGGAGATGGCTTCATGGATTAGTGTTTGCTGTGCAAGTATGAACACCAGAGTCAGGATCCCCAGAACCTAGATAAAAACCAGGTAAGTGTGGTGGCCCACTTGTAATTTCAGCCCTCAGGAGGTGAAGCAAGAGATTTCTGTGGTAAGCTGGCTACATACACTAGCCAAATTGGTGGGTTCAGTGCTTCAATAAATAAAGTGGTTCATGTTCAAAGAAGACATGTACCATCAATCAGCCTACTCATACATGCACATGTGTTTGCACCTGAATGTTTTGTGCTCATATTCATTTGAACACCCATATGCACATGTACATTCACACACACACACACACACACACACACACAACACATGTGTACATGCACATGTGCACCCATACACATACACACCCACCACACACATACACATCTACCACACACACACACACACACACACATATACACCACACACACACACAAACCACACTACACAGATACAGACACACACATACATACACACACTACACACTCACCTACTACACACACACACACACACACACACACACATGCACATACATGAACACACACCTCTTAGAACTGAGTATGGAGGAAGCTGATCTTCTCACAGTCTGTTTTAGATCTTACTTCCACCTCTGCCTGACATACCACACACTCTCACCTAACTTGAGCATCACTCTTATAAATGCGAACTAAATATAGCCTGAAAAAAAAATGGAAGAAAAATCCTTATTCTGGATTAAAGGGCATGTGTAGTAGAATTTCAGATACATTGTAGGATAAGAACACTTTAAAACAAAAGATAATTACTCAATTTTTCAAATGTTAGTATAGAGGACCCCTGTTCAACATTTTTTTTTTAGTTTTTGTCTATTCTTAGGGTAATGGGAGAAAAACCCAAAGACCTTTTCATTAGCAAATGCCCCTCTATGAATACATTGCCCAAGCTTTTATCTCTGGAAAGAAGCAGCATGTGCTATTGGGGTAATACTAGTGTTCATGCAGACTAATGGCTGAGGTTGTAAACGTCCCCTGGTGAAACTTTAGGCTTATCATACGCCCGAGTATCCATTAGGGTCAGTGTTCAGCAGGACAATTGACAGCCATTGCTATATCTTTACAAGCATTAGCATTTTAAAGCATGGTAGCACCTTGATTTCTTTGAGTCCTCTGGGAAATCCAGTGAAATTGTAGATATCTCTTGTCTCCAACACCTAACAGTGAGAAAACTGAGGTTCAACCTTACACATGAAGTCACTCAAGGCTTGAAGACAGGAAGTTTCATTCCCAGGTCCATGAGAGTTACTAATTTGATTACATACATTCTAAAAGGGCAACATCCGGGCTAGTGAATGCTTCTCTGGCACATTCTGATAACTGGCATGAATATTATTAGAGAAAAAGGTTTTAGAGACAAATATTCTATTTCTCTGAAGAAAGTGGGCCTAGCTCAGGCTCTACCTAAGTCCCGTATAACACAGTGTTTCAGATGCTTCCCGATACACTGCTTGATGAAAAAGGCCAGACAATCCAGGAAAGAACAACTTTACTTGATATTTTTATTCACTTAAGAGAAACATTCACTTATCAGTTATCACCAAAGTGCAATTTACAGAACTTAGAAGAGGCAAATTAACATGTGTAAATTCATATTGTAAGGTTTTGGATTTTTTATTTTACAAATATTACAAATATACATCCATTGATACAATATTGCCATTCAATCATGCTTTTTTATGTACATACCTTCAACTAAGAATGACTTTTTTTTTTTTTAAAGTTCATTTTGCTTAAAAAGTGCTGAAAATTAGCTGGCACTGCTGGGAAAGATTTCTTTAAATTGATTCACAGACTTCTGGGTGATAGAAATCGGGTGCCCATGTGAAAGAGGCACTGGAATTCAGATAATTTTTTATTTTATCTTTAAAAGGGTGTATCATCTCTCCAACCTTTTAAAAAATGATGAGTTGGGAAATAAGGTGATATTTTCTCCAGGTTTCGATACTGTACATTCCCTGCAGGGGTACTATTGTTTGGTTTAAATTTCTTGCGACATGGCGATCTACGATTCTTTTGGTTGGAAGCCAGATGAAATGGACATGCTCTGGGGGTCCAGAAGGGCCGCTGCAAATCCCTGTAAGTCATGCGATCACACGAACACACAGGGAGCTTCCTCCATAAGCAGCAATCTCCCTGGTACTTCACTTCTCTCAGGTATACCAGGGAATCAGAACAAACAGGGCAGATGTTTAGCAGTCAACAGGAAGATGGTGGTGGGAAGGAAGAAGTGAATCTAAAGAAGCAGAATTGCCGGGAGGGTGAGCAACCCCATTTTCTGGTTTCCCAGACTTGGGGTGGGTGGGAGGAACTGTATGGAACCATGCTCCGTTCCCCATGGCTTCTCTCTGGTGGTCTCCACCTATGTCATTTTGTGTCTGTTTCTTTATTTCCTCACATCACTCATCACCTTCATACAAGAGCCATGGATACCTTAGTGTTTCCAGAAATAGTTGTTTCCGTGATCAACTACGAGTCAGAACCATGGACAATGCCCAGGGGTCAACTCGCTCCACGCTCTCCGTAGAATACCCCAGTCCACGCCCCATGTTTCCCCTAACAACATTATATCACTCCCCCACCCCAAACCCCAGCCAAGGGTTGATTTTTGGTGCTATAGTCTTTCCTGGGGCAGCACTTTGAGTTCCCCACTCATTCATGAACTATGTAAACATCCAGAGCTGGGGTAGTTTTAGAAATGTTCAGCATAGTGGATTTCTTAGTCCTATACGAGATTGTAGATTCTGAAAACTGTCCTAGATAAGAGTGATGGAGAAACAAGTTTTGTTGAATGCTGAGACTTCGGCGCGAAGCAGTGGTCACAGCAGTCAAATGGTAGTACATAAAAAGAAAGACATTTTCTAAATTTCCTTTGGTTGCTATTAGAAAGTGATAGCTATTATCTTTTGGGCCAATTAGGTCATTTTATTAGAATGGCTTCTTAAAAGTGATCATAGAAGTTTCCCTAAATAAAAAAATGTCTACTATATTTAAATTTCAATTGTCTTTTTAAATTTTTTTAAACAAGATACTATAGACTCATCTTGAAATTTATAATCTAAAAATAGTATTTCATCAAAATACTGTTAACTATTCTATTCTGGGCATTGGTATACTATGTATTTACTATTTATGGCTCATCAAATATGGTAAACACTATACAAAAAGCATTTAAATTTGTTCGTAAGAACTGTCCTGTGAGAAGGAAATTATGTGGAAAAAATATGAGCTATGCATCTTTTGGAAAAGCAACTTAGCCTGACATCTGTGAGAGACAACAAGACATCACAAAATCAATAATAGCGTGACAGATATATACAGGCTCCAAAAGAAGCAGAGAAATCAAAAGGAAATGACTGTTAGAGACTTGCAAGTCTTCTTGGCGAAACCCCCAATCCAAAGAAATCCTGAATTCAGTAACTCGATATTATACATTGTTGGGAAATCTTTTGCTGCAGGTGAATGAGCAGTGCTTATGTGTCCTCCTGGCCTTTACTATGGGGCGAGATCCGGTGGGGAGGACTCACAAACGATCAGACACTGGTGTTCTGACTGAGAACCAGGCAGGAAACCCTAATGTGCTTATCTCCCCAATAGGAAAGCAACATGTGTTTTGGAGACAGATAAAGATAATGCTGACTTCTATTTGCACTTTAGGAGTGAGGCTCAATGGATGTAGATACAGAAGACAGAGGATTTGAAAACAGAGGGTGTAACGTTCAAAGAGATTCAGGGGGAGGGGACGGTTTGGGGATAAATCAGATAGATAAGAAACAGCCAAGGTGGTGGCTAAGAAGCCTGCATGTCGTCTTCATACTCTAACCACATTCTTTTGGATTCACTTGATTGTGTTTGTTTTCAGAGTGACTAATAGATAAATGTCACCTATTTATGTTTCACTCTCATAGAAACTTCAGATGGGGTGTCTCTGAGGCACTCCCAAGATACTAACTCAGGGCAGCCTAACGTAGTGTTGGGATGCTTTTGTGGATACAAAGGTGAGGAAAACCCATAAGGTTTTGCCACTGTCCCTTTCAGGGCTTCACATACATTCGTTGCTACGTCCCATGTATTGTTCCATGTACACCAGATGCTACACCAGATTTAGTAACTGGCTACTTCTGGAGTGGGCTGGGTTTCTGCAGGTCTGGGGTAGCACATATATGGCCCAACATGGTATAGGTGTGTAATGCTGACGAGTTTACTTGTCTGCTTCAGATAATAAATGTACGCTGGCCTTTCATTCTTCCTTCTTAATACCTCTTTGTGTTTCTTGTTTCTTAGAAGATTGTCTTTTCCTGACCTCTGCTTCTAAGCATGTGGCAGGATTCACCTTAGGTAATTTCAGTAAGTCTCTTTTCATTGAAGGGACCCAGGGACCCTCTGCCTCCTTCCTCCCATCTCCTTTATTTTACACTCTGACACTTATCTTGCAAGATAGTCAACTATTGAAAAAAAGCATTTTCCATGATGTGTCTTTGGAAAAGCTGTAGTTTCTTAAAACTGTACTTGTCGCATTAAAGAATTCTTTTACCTCCATAAACAAATGTGGATTCCCCTAACTCTCCTACATAGGAATCTCCTGTTGACTTAACAAGTGATTCTCAGGGCTGGAGAGTTAACTCAGTAGTTAAAAGCATCTTCCAGAGGACCCATGTTTGCTTCCCAGCACCCACACAGAGTGTCTCACAACTGCCTATGACTCTTCAGCAGCCCTGACACCCTCTTCAGCCTCTTGCACAACCTGCACACACATGCACATACCCACACACAATCACACACATGTACATGTGATTAAAATAAGTAAGCAAATCTCTATGCTAGTGCGCAAGGGTGGAATGAATCCTTCTTTCAGAAAGAGAAAAATCACCTTTAGGAAAGTTTGGGTCATTTCTGGAAAAACAGTACTATAGACACTATGAGTCATAAACTTAGCCCTGGAATTTATACCCATGATGGTTCTGGGTAGTCACTGCTTTCTCTAGGCCAAAGTGATGGGATTCACTGAGAGTATCAGAAAGGTACCCCATTCTGCCCCTTTCCATCTTGTTTAAGACCCCAAAGTTATTGCCAATTAATTTTATAAGCCACAACACTGTTTGGAGCTCACTGCTCTGAAGTGCTGTGTGTTCTCCATTTAATAGCTCAGAACAAAAATGGTTTGAGGGCAGGTTCTAGAGTTCAGCTAGGAAGAAATTGTGCCTAACATTTGAAGGATTGCAGCTAAGCCACATTCAGTTCTCAAGGTGTCTTGGGTTTCTAAGCTTCCTCCTAGTGATATGTCAAGTTATCAGAGATCACTGTAAGTTGGCATTTTGATCTTAGCCTTTACCCTGAGTTAAGATTACACTTTCCTCAGTATTTATGAGCAAGTGATATGAATCACTCATTTTCAGAAACATTTGCATGTCTTTGAAAGTTTATCTTGAAAATATTCCTACAATGGTGCTCATATTCTTTTCTCAAAGGACTTTAGTGATGTGATCTCATATTAAATCCCGGGAATTAATATCTCCACTCTTCTTTTTATTGAATCAGATAGCTACAATTCAATGTATTTCATGTTTACTGCATCTTATGATATCTGTAGTATAAGATAGAATAAAAGCATCATGATGTAATGATTGAATTTTACTGGGGACTGATGAACTGGAATTCTAATCAAGACTCCCATATTCTAGACATGGTTCCCCCTATTCTTTAAAAACAAAACAAAATGAAACAGAAATCCTTAATGCATCTCAGATGGGATTAAAAAGGATTTATTTATTTTAACTTTATGTCTATGATAATTTGCCCACATTTATATAGGTGTACTGCAGGGATGTGTGGAGCCACTGGGGCTGGAGTTATGGGTGGTTGTTATCTGCCATGCAGAAGCTGGGAACTCAACCAGAATCCTCTATAAACGCAGCAAGTGCTCTGAACTGCTGAGCCCTCTCTCCAGCCCGTCAGATGGGATTTTTTTAAAATAGAAAAGATTAGATACATGTAAACTAACTTGATGAATGTTAGAAATGAGCTAGCGCCAAGTGTTTAAAAACAATTAGTTCAAGAAACATTGGTTCGCAACATGCCTCCCCTTGCCTGTATTTTTTTCCTCATAGGGATGATGATGTAGGCTAAATATTAAAGAAATCTATGTCCACTCATGAATTCTAATACTCATTCTAAAAGTGGCATGGTTCTGTCTTTAATTTTGACAGCTATGGTAAGTCATCATTATTTTCATTGTTATTATTTTATTCATGCAACATGATGATCAAGGAACCTAAAATGATAGAAAGCATATAGCTCCTCAAACCTAAGATTGCACTGAGTGGTGTGTGTGTGTGTGTGTATGTGTGTGTGTCTGTGTGCGCATGTGTGTGTGTGTGAGTGTGTGTGTGTGTGTGTGTGTGTGAGTGTGTGTGTGTGTGTGTGAGTGTGTGAGTGTGTGTGTGTGTGTCTGTGTGCGCATGTGTGTGTGTGTGTGTGTGTCTGTGTGCGCATGTGTGTGTGTGTCTGTATGCTTTCTATCTAATAAAAATTCACTTAAAATTTAGAATTTGATCTAAGACTCAATTTTATTCCCAGTCCCTAGTAGAGATATTATTGGGTAGTGGTTAACCATCTTACAGTTTTCACTTACATAGCTGTCATTATCTATGAAAAGCAATATAGCATTCCTGTTGGGTTCTTTGGAGTTGGGGAGCCCATGGCTTTCCTGTTCACTGGTGGCTTATCTTGAAATGTCGTATAAACTTGTGCTGGTGAGACTTGATCACACCATTAGAGAGGCCCTTGGAAGGGAAGGGAAGCCCAGTGGAAGTTGCACGAAGCTACACTTTAGTACCCACTTTTCACTCTTGCCTCTGGGCTCCCCTTACCTGAACAGATAATTTCCTTTTGACACCCAGTAAGGGATGGGGCTGATACAATAATGCTTCTATTTCTAGCTATGGTGGACAGGGTTCTCGGAACTAACAGCCTAGGGAGAAGCAGCATAACCCAAACTCAAATCTAATCCCTCATCCACACGCGGAGCTGTGTGTTCCTGAACAATGAAGGAGAACAAAGGTTAAGAACTGATGAACACACCACACCATCATACGGCTTCATCTTCTCCAGGCATCTCACTCTGGTCCAGTAGCAAAGGAGTCTAGAGACTTAGGGACTTAGTAGAAACTGATCTTGCTCTGGAGGTTTTCTCACCCAGGTGCCAAGACCAGCTTTCTGAAAAGCCCTGAAGAGCTGCTGTTTAACAGACTGGTAGGTGTGAGCCCCACACTTGGCCTCACAGTACATGGATGGTGTGTCTCCATGGCCTGGGATCCGTGTGCTTAGCTGTGGAAAGATGGAGACAGTGCATTCAGCCAGTCATGTTAACACAAGGAATTTCACAAGCAAACTACTAGCGTGATCTCAACCTTTTGCTTCTCTTTCTCTCTAACACTACAGCGGCAGGGCCTTAAGAGATGGATTCTTTGGTAAAATGCCTGGCTCACAAGCATAAGGACCTCAGCCCAGATCCCTAGCATGCATGTAAAAAGCTGAATGAGTTGGTGCATACGTATAATCCCAGCACTGGCGTGGTGGAGACAGGTAAGTGCCTGAGACTATCTGGCTAGCTAGTCAGCCACTTGAGTTTCAAGTTCAGTGAGAGACCCTATATCAGACCCAGCATTGACTTTTGGCCTCCAAACTCATGTGCACATTCATTCTCCCTCCTCAACATATGAACTCATACATACACATACATGTAAAAAAAAAACCAAACCAAACCAAACCAAACTGAAGTGCATTTATCTGAGTTCTCTTGGGAAATTTTTGTGAAAACACCAATTATTAAGAATGCTTTGCTTCATCAGAAGCATAGATGATTAACACATGTATAAGGTGACAAACCACTTACCTTCTATTAAGAATTGAACACTGATTTCTTAGCTGGGTGTGATGACACACACTTATTTAGGAGGTTTAGGAGAATGGATATGTTCGAGGGCAATCTTGGATATTTAAGAAGACCCCAACTCAAAAAGAAAACCCAGCAACCTCAGAAAGAAACAGAATGGCACCAATAATAAAACCTGATCAGGAGGAGAAGGATTGCTAGGTTGGGTTTGTGTATACCAGCATTGTGGCAGGCAGGAGAGAAGGACTTTGAGTTATGTTGTTAGTTAACTAGGAAGGCAGTAAAAGTAGGATGTTATTGGGCTTCAGAGTCACAGGAGGCAAAGGTTGGAGCAATGTAAGGCAGGGAGAACATTCTCTATATCCCCAACAAGTGGGCGGGAAGGCAGAGGTAGGGGAACTTTAGATTCCCTACAGGCTCTCCCCGGAGTGTTCGTAATCAGTGTATCCACTCTGTGGCCAACAACCTCATGATCATATGGACAAGAAGAGCTTCTGCTTCCCCAAACTTTCCAAACTCTTTGGAAGAACTGAGATATGGGAAAAGGGATCAGAGAAGGCATAGCAGAGGCAGAGAGTTCTAATCAGGACTGCAGCATACTGTGCCATGGACCCACATTTGCACGGCTCTGGCAGAGGCAGAGGCAGAGGCAGAGGCAGAGGCAGAGGCAGAGGCAGAGGCAGAGGCAGAGGCAGAGGCAGAGAGGCAGAGGCGAGGCAGAGGAGGCAGAGGCAGTGGCAGTGGCAGAGGCAGAGGCAGGCAGAGGCAGAGGCAGAGGAAGCAGAGGCAGACTCTTAAATAACTGTAATCTTCAATATTCTCTGAGTAGACAAAAATGTTTGTGTTTGTATATCTGTTTTTCTACTGGTTGATATACAAATCCAGACATGACTATTGGGTGTGCATGTCATATGGGTGCACTTATGTGTGAAGGTGCATTCGGAGACCATGGACCAACCTCAGGAGTACTGTTCTTCCAGAACAGCCAGCTTTATTCTGTCTCTCTCCCTACTTCCCTCTCCATATCTCCATCTCTATCTCTGTCTGTCTGTCTCTCTCACTCCCTCCTTTTTTCTCTACGACAGGGTCTCTCATTAGCCTAGACTTTGCTGATTAGGCTAGGGTGGCTAGCTGGACAGCTAGCCCCAGGAATCCACCTATCTTTGCCTCCCAATTCTGGGACTAATAGTCAACAATCCTGGGCCTTTTCACATGATCTCTGGGGCTTGAACTCAAATCCCTGTGCTTGCATAGCAAGAGTTTCATTGATTGAGTTATATCCCAATACAGGAAAATGAGCAAAATACTTTTCTTCATGAGCTTATTTTTACTATCTGCACTGTATTTTTTATTATAATCTGTGATGCTTTAAAAGTATATAAAAGCCCGCACTTCAGTTTTAACCAACCAATTGTAGCTGTTATCTATTTATGAGTGGAACACAGATTCTGGAACATTCTTGTAGTAGAAATGGGTAGCCATTCTGGGTTGGGGAAAGTGTTAACCCTAACAGTCACCATTTTTGAAACTTAGTTGGAAATCACCCACTCTTTTTCATTTTTCCTAACTTCTTCCTTCTTTTCCTCCCTTATGTGTGTGTGTGTGTGTGTGTGTGTGTGTGTGTGTGTGTACATGCTACAACATGCATTTGGAGGTTAGAGGCCAACTTGCAGGAGTCAATTCTCTTCTTTGCCATGTAGGAATTAAAGACTGAACTTGGATCCTCAAGCTTGGTGGCAAGTGCTTTTATCCACTAAGCCACCTTGCAAGCCCTTATCTGCTTTCTCTGAGGAGTAATCTCTTTATATATGAACTTGTAATAATATTAAATTCCTTTTCTCTTTTTAATGTTTTAAAAAAGAGATCTACTATATGTAGTGATCTGTAGAATAGAGCCTTTACGTCTGGCTTTAAATGAAATGTATAGTAAAGCCTTTATGTCTGGCTTTGAGTGAAATGTTCCAGCAAAGCCTTTGCTATGTTTGGGTCAATCAGTAGATGCTGAGAAATTGTTTTGAGACTGTTTGATCCTTGAAGAAGTGTTGTCTATCTGGAGGGTCTGCACTTGGTGCTGTATGAGAGCTTGCAGCCATACTAATCTTGGTCCTGAAGACACTCCTGGCAAAACTGAAGTTCTTAATTTTGGTTATGGTTAGCCACGGTCAAAATGGACTGTGATTTATATGGGTGGTCTGTTCTCATTTAGCAGCAAGGGCAAGCTAACTTTGGTAGATGGAACCTTTCCCAGCCCCAGTTAACCTTGTATGATGTTTGAATAAAGTAACTGGAATGTGCTAGCTAGGTGTCAGTCTTCTCTGAGAGGCTATACCCCTCTGATCCATCAGAAAATGAAGGCTTAGCATCTTGGCATGCATCTCTCTCTACTGCAGCACCTACGAACAACATCAACCAATAATTATATTATTCTATTTTATGTGTGGTCTTTGATGTATGTTTGTGTACAATAAGTGTGCAGTGCCTGCAGGGGCCAAAAGAGGGCACTAGATCCCCTGAAACTAGAGCTACAGACAGTTGTGTGTGGCCACAATTTCTCAAACTGAATGTAACCACAAGTTTTAGTCAAGTGTACTTAACCATAGAGTCTTCTCTCCTCTTTATATACCTTTCTTATGACACCCTGCACAAACCAACTGGCACAGTTTGATGGCATTAGGTGTCCACCAATAACCTCCTTTGCAGCTTGATTTCACAGAGACACACTCTACATTTGGGTAGCAAAGCTGTAAGTGCACGGAGGAAATTCCTGGGCAGTTGGAGAAAAGACAGTAACCCTGGGAATCACTTTGCACATCCTGTTTCATAATTACTGCAGACCCAATGACGTCTGTTTTCCCTGGAGCTTCCTTAGGGTTTTAACTAGAGCCCAGGTATAGCTAATTTTCTCCCCAGAAAGGACCGGTGCGACCTACCCTACCATGCAGCCGTGCCCACCGAGCAGAAAACATGTGCTTGCAGAGCCGGGATGAGGCCCCACAGCTCCTCTTCCCAGTTGTGGCATTAATGATCTCCAGGTCGGTGCTGCCCACGACCCAGTTGGCACTGAAGTGGGGAGACTTTCCTGGCTGCCGGGCCTCGGCGTTACTCACACCTGTCAAGAGAGAAATGGGAGGCAATCAAACTTTCGGCGCAAACAGGGCTTCTGTGAGAGCAGATAATTAGAAGTTTGAGCTGGGATGAGACACTCTCATAAACACTGTCCCACTTTTCTTTTTTAAAACTTAGTCTTGTTGAAGGTACAGTTTTACCTGTCTAACTGGAGGTTGAAAACCTCATCTTGACTATGAGGCTTCCAGAATTTTCATTAAACCCCGCTTTTACAGTGTACCTATCCTCCCTTGTTAGACTGTGTATTCCGATGTCCAGGTGGGGTTGTGACCCTTACAGTCATCCTTCACACTGCAGAGCAGAGGGAGAAAGCCAAAACTTCCCACTCTTGGAGATGCTCTCCCGAGTAGCCTGGCATCTCACTGTGCTTTCCAGCTTACACTCTCAGTTCCAGCCTTACCTCCTGCCTGGTTATCTTGGAGTGCTCCTCATCTTTGATTAGGACTTCCTGGAAATGTTGGGGTGAGGTTTCTGGTAACCTACAGCAAATATCTGCCCTCTCTGATCATCCCAAGGATCCAACACAGCCAACAGTCTGGTGATTTCTCATTTTTGTCCCTCTGTTGCTTTTTGAGGGTTATGTTTGCTGACCCTTGACCTCTGAGGAGAAATCATGCAAAAAATACTCAAGGTTTGGAGTCAGGTGGCCCAGATAAATACTGCCAGATGGTGTCCACAGCAACTCTGCATATAACAAATGGCACCATCCTAAGGTCTATGGGATCTACTGTATGGCCAGTCTTTGCTCAGAGTCTCAGGGACCCACCATGAATATAAGCAGACAAGGAATTTGGTCTTTGGTCTGGGCACTTTAACGATGTTCTAGAAAGTTTGGTTTCCAGCCTAGAAACCCTTGTAGGTTTTCTTCTCCCCATGCCTCTTGTATCTCTCATTGCCCACAGCTCCTATAGCTTTACCTGTACAAGTCCTGGTCCAAAGGCAGTCCAGATGGATCTCTTTCTCCTCTTGTCTAGTTTTACCTTGTGGAGGTTAAACTTACCATTCACATATCCCTGCATTCTCTCTTCTGTTTCCTTAGCCATTGACACTAGACAGGTGGACTTACTAGGAGGCATATTTAACCCATGATGAACTCCATGTGGCCAAGGATCGCTATGAATGCGCCCCACCACAAAATCACTAACTTAATGTATCAGTTACTTTTTTTATTGCTGTGATAAAATGACTGGCAGACAATTTAAGGAAGGATGCATTTTTTTTTTTCCTGGCTTACAGTTGGAGGAGACACATTCCACCATGAAGGGGAAGGCATGGCAGGCATCAGGAGTGGGAAGCTAGTTGGCCATATTTCCTCTATTGTCAGGAAGTAGAGGGTGAATAAGAAGTGACGTTGGGCTATACAAGCTCAAGGTCTGTCCTCTAATTCCTTCATCAAGGCTGTACTTCTTAAAGGTTCCACAACCTTCTTAAATAGACCTAGCATGTGGGATCCAAGCACTGAAACACAAGTGTCTACTGGGACCATTTCACTTTCAAACCTTGACAGTCAAAACATAAGCTTGCTCTTTTGTTGTTGCTTCGTTGTTGATGCCGTGTTTCGTTTTGTAACTTGTGTGATTTTCTCATGTGAATTTTGCAGATGAAAATATTGTGTCAAAGTATCAAAGGGATGAACATATCCTGGAGCTCTCAGGTCTGTCTGTTTATCACATGAGTGTGTGGAGCCTCCTGGGAGGTAGGTACCAGAGGTTTCTGCAAGAGCATTGCATTACTTCAACAGGATGGCTGCTCATGAATTCCTGGGTTGTGCTACCCTTAGTAGAGAAGCTCAGGTGTTGGGAAGCATTCCAGCTATAAATCACTACTGGAAGGGCACATCAGGAGGCTAGGACCTGTATTCAGCTCCATATAAGGGAATAGTTCCTGTCTCAGCAGAAGACCTGCTCAACTTTTTTTTTACACAGATGCAGATTTCAGGATCCTCCTGTGTCCCCAGCTCCAATATTCTGGGATAGAACTAAGGCATGTTCTCTCAGCACATGGCCATTTAGCTTTGCCAATTGCCACCTAAACAGCCCAGATCCCAGACTGAAAGTCACCCTGTGACCTTCTTCTGGTCATGGATGGGCACTGTTGGACATTCAGGCAAATTCCATGTCAGCTCTTTCCCCTAGAAGTGATTCGCTATTGTGGCTGCCCACTCCTGAGAGCTGGGCAGGGGGAAACAATCTGGCCCATTGGCAGCCATAGACTGTCCTACTGGGCAGGGACCATGTTGGCAGGAAGAGGCAGCTGTTGAGGTTAGGGATGACTGCGTACAAAGGGATGTGATAGCTGCTTGGGAATTGTGGGCAGCCAGGCTCAGCAGACTGCAATCCCCTCTGTTCTTTGCGGGCTCTTCTCTTCCCTTCCTTGTTTCCCATCTTTCTTGTTTTTATGTTGGGATTGACTGCCGAAGCACATATTTGGGGCTTCTCCAAAATCCTAAATTCTGAACTCAGAGGAATGCTTTCAAATGTCTGATCTCAACACACGACCTTCCTGGTTCCTTGCAATTCATCCCATCTCTGCCTCCTCTTCTCTTCCTATTTCTGCTTTCCTGGAGACAGCATTGAGCTTCGCCCTTGGCTCTCAGCAAGCACACACACCTGCCTTGGAGAAGGCTCAGCTGCTGCCTGGCTGAGCTCTGCTCTCAACACCCTTGGCTGTCAGACTCACCAGGGCTTTAGCAGTCTCAGAAAGTTACCCATGAGCATTCTTGTGATGAGCCATGGAGAATATAGGGGAAAGGTGGAACATGAGCAGTACATTGGATGGAAGCTGAAGGCTGATAGACTTGTGGGATTCAACATAAAGACCAGTCTCAGGACTTAGAAACTGGAGAACTGGCTTCCAGCCTATTTCCATCCTGGAGCCTTGGCACACACCATTCATTCTCCTCTTTTGTTCTCTGATGATGGCAACTTCATTTTGTAAGGTTAAGTAGAGATCAAATGCAACAGAAAAGAGCACAGTCTAAACATCAAATGCGATACCAATTGTTATTAAAAGAATGATTTGAAGGTCAACTCTACTTTGCTTAGTCTTCTCTAAGCCACACAACAAAATATTCCCAGTTATAGGACAGAAAATATCCCCAGCTTAGTGATAAATTACCTGATTGTTTCAGAGGATAGAGTAACCCACCAACAAGCAGAAGTCAGGATTATTTTTATATTAAACATATATTTTTTGACATTTAGACATTTGTCCAACATTTACCTTTAATACTTCTGCAGGAGTTATCATTGTCTACTTATGCTCTGAGCCTCTAGTTTAAAGATTATTTTTATTCTACTCTTTACCTGCAAGAACAAAAATCCTCTCTAAAGCATCTTGGTGGAATGGAAATCCAACCTTTGATGGCATTTATAAAAACATCACCACAAAGAAACATCATTCGGAATGTTTACTAAGCATTAGTGCCAGCAGAATGATTTTGACATTGCTATAATTAATGATTGGTTTTGATTATAGTAAAGGAGATGGAGCTGCGTGCCAGACTCGCTTGAATGTGCTGTGCAGATTTACCAATGTGCAATGAAACATATGATTACCACCCAGAACATTCACATCAGTCCAGCAGCACAGTATTTGCTGTAGGGTAAACCCTGCAGGATGGCAGCAATGCACAGTGGTTAGGAGATCGTGTTGGCAGGAGGGGGAGTCTAGTTCCTTATCCTTGTTGGTTGGCACCAGGTCGCCTCTTTCCATGAGAAGGACCACAAATGGTGTGGTGTGGTGATAAAAGATGGCCTGGTGACAGAGGGTGGCATGGTTATGAAACTCTGAGGATGGCCTTCTTCTGAGTCCCCATGAAAAGGCTGCCTTCTCAATTTGTGCCACTTTTACTCTGTTTCAGGTGATTCTTTTTGTTTCCCGTTGGCCACCCCCATCACATTCACATACACAGTCCCTTGGATGCGAATAGAGCTTTGAAGATACGTTAATAAGCTGGTGAGGTGACGCTCAGGCTTTCCTGTTTTTTTGGTCCCTAGAGAGACATTTGTTTTCTATGAAATATTTCTACATATATAAAAGAGCTCACTTATTATATGTAGATTTTCTAAATTTTTTTCTTTTTTTATTAGATATTTTCTTTATTTACATGTAAATTTCTCATTTCCCAGTTTCCCCTCCAAAAA
>NW_022196913.1:13636755-13638815 GCF_008632895.1 Mastomys coucha | reverse complement strand
TGGGTATATGCCCAGGAGTGGTATAGCTGGTCCTCCGGTAGAACTATGTCCAATTTCCGGAGGAACCGATTTTCTAAATTTAAGCCGACACTTCAGGTATCTTTTTGGTAGTCCTGTATATGCACACAAATGGAATCTTTATAGATTTTTGTATCTTTTTTCCTTTGTTTCCCTCTTCTCTCTTCCTATCCCTTCCTTCCTTCCTTGTGTATGCGGTGTATGTCAGTGCTGTATATTTTTGAATTTATATGTGTAGTGTATATGGTGTATGTGCATATACATAGGTCAGGGGACAGATGTCAGTGTCCTCCTCTATATTTTCTGCCTTCTGTCCTTCCAAGACCCACCCCACAATGTTTTCAAGGTAATACATTAGCACATACTTAATAATCCAGTACATGTACAGTATTGCCAATTGTCCCCAGTTTACAGTATCTAATATCTTCTAATATCTAATATCTTCTGAGGACTAGTCTAAAATTCGCTTCAGTGGCAGACACTAACAGACCACAATCTTCCAGCTGACATGGGAGCCTAATTCCAGGTAAGATTTTTTGAACATGAAAAAAAAGTGAGTATTGCAATGATTATAGTTCAAGAATGAAGAATACTATACCCCCTAGCGAAGAATCAAAACTCAGAAACCTAGTACTGTAAGCAAGTGACATGGGATAAGGCGATGGGATCCATGGTGTGCTGGTTGGAATGGAGACATATCTGAGAAAACGCCTCCCCTCCACAAGATTGGCCTTTAGGCAAATCTGCAGGGCATTTTCCTGATTAATATTTGATGTGGAGGTAAGAACTCCCCGGAGGTGGTGCCACCCCTAGACAGGTGACAGTATAAGAAAGCTGGCCGAATGAGCAGAGGGGAATAAGCCAGTATACACTGTTCTGGCCTCATTCTCTCCTCCAGGTCCCTGCCTTAAGCTCCTGACCTGACTTTCCTCAGTGAAGGACTGTGATCTGAGAATTTCAAGATGAAATAAGCCTTTTCTTTGGTTGGAAGACCCTGCTATTAAAGTCTCCGCCCACCACGTCCGGATAAGCTCTCCAAGTTTGGCGCAAAATGGAGGACTCTCTTTCTCAACAGACCTTCCTCTTTCTTTGCCTGATCTTATCTGGAGAGTGTCTCTGAGTACAGGTACCTGACCTTATCTAGAGAATGATCCAGCTCAGAGCTTTCTGCAAGCTCTGCATGATTCTGCATGGAAGTCCACTTAGCCCTTCCCTCTGTATGATAATTAGGTACTGTGTTATCACCAATCAGCTCTTCACACCCAAAACCCCTCCAAAAACTGTGAGGAAAATCACATAGCCTATGGCCAGATTACAGGTTCAACTTTCTCTCTCTCTCTAAGAACCTGCAAGGCAGGTTCTTGGAGTTCCTTTTTATGTAAATGAAGCATTTTCCATCTTAGCCAATAATGCGTACCCTATGCACTCCCTAAGATCTATATAGCCCTTGTTCACCCCGAATGGAGTTGAGCTGTCTCGCTGAGGCTGGTCCTGGAAGACAGTCCATCTATCTGAACCCTGCACACTCAGCCCCTGGGGAGAAGAGAGGGTCCCATCCTTCTCCAAGTTACTTTTGCTCATGGTGCTTTATTGCAACAATAGAAACCTAACTAAGATACATGGTGTCTTGTTTCTTATTCCCAAGATTCCTTCCCAAGATTCTGGAACTTTCTCTTCAGCATCCAGAAAATAAAAACAAGTTAAAATTGGCCCAATAGAAATCCTAAGAAACATTTGTCTTTTGTGAATTATTTTGTAATGAGGAAACAATAAAGCATAATTTAACATGATTTCTAAAATTGAGGAAATTATGCTTTACCAATGGAGCATTGTAGTTAGTTTATTATAAAGTTAATTGCTTGAAACAATACAGATTTTCACTGCGACAATTCTGGAGGTCAGAAATCTTCAATCAGGGCCGTGCTTCGGGGAGAAGCCAGCCCTCCTTGATCTCTCTATTTTCTGGAATCTCCAAGCACACTTTTGGTTTGTGGCTATATCACTTCAGTATCTGCTTCTGACTTCATAGGTCTTTTTTTTTT
>NW_022196913.1:13626161-13636745 GCF_008632895.1 Mastomys coucha | reverse complement strand
TTTTTTTCTGTGACTTTCTTCTCATAATAACAAATGTGATTGCACGTGGGGCCCTCTGAAATGAGTTATGTCATCATCTCCTCATTTCATGAACTTTAACCAGAACTGCAAGAGCCTCCTTTCCAAATATGACATTTTGCCAAAACCCTACTCCATGTGCCACTTCCTGGAATAATCCCACATTCTGGGCATCTCTTCTTGTGACAACTTGGTCTTCTTTGAGACCTTTCCTGGAAAACTCCACCCTCTGAGCATCATTTCCTAGAATCATCTCACACTCTGGCACCACCTACTGGCAAAAGGACAGATCTGCAGATGAGAGGGTTCACCTTCCCCTCTCTGGGGCTATTTGATTGCTCTCTACCTACTCTAATAAGGCCACATTCCAATAATGCCACTCTCTATGAGTCTAAGCAATCTAAACAGTTCTTCCAGGAAAGTGGTCTTCTACAGATAAATGCTAGTGCAGGTTTGTTCAGCACAGCGACATGTTGGCATTTCTAAATAGGTTAATCATCTTTGGTGAATTTTTTGAAATGTTATCTCTTATTCCAAAGTAGATCTGCATAGGAAATCAGCCACCACCTTTGCCTCACATATTCTGGAGGTTGATGGGTGTGTGTGGTGGATATTATCCGGGCACACTCAGCGAGGTTGTCTGACTTGTATTTCGGTTCACACAATTGTGTTAACAAGATGAGTTCAGAACTAGGCCAAGGTCAAATGTCACTTCTATGACTTTCTAGTAGTGCGATCTCTGATAAGTTAATTAACCTACTACTGGTTTTCCATCCACCAGTATTTGATCATTACAACAGTTACTATGGCCACTGCTCTTAGTTTCATCGTTATTTAAGAACAGAGGCAGACTATCTGCAATTCATCCATGAAAATTAGCTTTATGATGGCTCCCATCTATATAGAGATGCCTTACTTTAAAGAAATCCTTATTTATTTTTTTAAAAAGACATTATATAAGTGAGACATTACAGCATGTCTTTAAATAGCTGGTGAGCCTACTATATTTAAAATGTAATTCACTCTCCCCAAATTAAATTTACACAAGACCTTTCAGGGATGTGATTTTTATATGAAGTGAGGCGAGTCTATAATACAGGGGCGCATTACATTTAATTTTGAAAAATGAATGGAGTAGCATGCTTCCAGGCATGCATGGAATCATAAAGTTGAAGGGATAGAAGGGGCCTCTTGAATTTAATATACTGCCAGATATCCTGTATACCCTGTGTAATCTCTCTCCTGCTTTCTCTCTCTCTCTACACACACACACACACACACACACACACACACACACACACACACACGTGTGTGAGAGAGAGACAGAGAGAGAGAGAAAGAGAGAGACATACATACAGACACATACACACAGACAGACATACACACTTCTAGTGGAAACAGAACTGATAAATTTACATATTAATGTCATTTTATTCATTATTATTAACATGAACACAATCATAATTGTCAGTAGTTTTAAAGATACTCTCTTACCTTAATAGAGCATACTCAGTGAGAAATCGATGACGTGTTGTGGAGCGTACAGAATGTGGTAGAACTGAGGGTGGGCAATTGGTATATTTCGTGGTGAGGTTTTGTCTAAACAAGTTCTCAGCATATTTAAAAAATAAACCAAGGGGGGCTGGGAAGATGGGCAAGCAGGCACAAGCATGATGGCCGAGTTTGAATCCATAGAACCTATGAGGAGCAGGGGTTGGGAGCTGGGTGCTGGGTGCCGGGAGCCAACTCCAGTTCTCTGGAACTGTGGAAACAAGTGCTCAACCTTGGGGCCAGGCCTCCATCTCTTCAATACTCCCTCTTGCAAATAGACAAAACAACCAGACCTGTTTGGCTTAACAGGATCTCTAATCCAAAAAGAAACGTCAAAAGGAAACCTAGAACATAGCCATATAGGCACCTTATCACCACAACCTATAAGACAAAACGAAAACCAAAACCAAAAGCCAAAACCCAAAAGGACAGAGATCTTGCTGATGGAGAAATCTCTCTTATCTTCTGGAAGATGTTTCCACAGCCCATTCCATATCCTCTTCCTCAGGTGGTCACCTGGGCCTCTAGGAGAACAGTTTTCCTCACTCTGCTCCTGTGCCTTGGTCTTGATTTTTTTTTTTTTTGTGCCCCTCGTCCCCTTTTTGAGACAGCTAAATTATGAAGCTCTGGCTGGCCTGAAACTCGCTATATAGATTTCCTAAGCACAACAAGAAGATGAACCTGGTAAGGCAGTCTATGCCTGGGCCCTCTGCTCCCGGGGAACTGGAAGTGAGGCTTGGACAAGGCCTTCCATCACAGTTTAAGCTTTGGGTCCAGTCACCAGCAGACAAAGGGCACCCTGAGCTAAAGCAGTGGTCACTTTCATTGTGTAGCTAAGGACTAGCAGGGAGTCCGAAAACCTGGCCTGGAGCCCTCCTGAGGCATTGGAAAGAGCTCGAACCAACTTCTGAGGCTGCCTAGGAGAAGGCTGGGGGCAGGGAAGCACGGAGCGTGAGAGGAACCCATGGCTTTCATACCTCCAATACTTAGAAAAAAAATACATGTATCTGCAGAAGATATTTATGGAAGTTTGTCAGTTACTACATATACTTAAATTTGTCGTAATATAAAACCATACTACAAATTAATATCTAGATGAAAGAATTTGCTTCCACCATGTGAGTTATTTTGCAAAATATAATTTATCATCACTAGACTTCTCTTAAATTCGAGAAGACTAGCATTCCACATAAGATTCTTAAACACGGTGTGTATTCATGCCAAAGTAGGAACATGGATGCCTTTAGGTATCCAGAGTATGAAAAGCAGATAGAATAGGGTTGTCGTTGGTGAAAATTTTAATGCACATCAAGGTTCTGACTACATTGTCAGAAAACACAATGTCTAAAACAGCTTCTGGATATGATCACTATTAATTTTGTTACTGCTTCAGGACAATCAGTACCAGGAGGAAAGCGAGCTAAGGAAATGAGTTACTTCTAGTTCATTAGAAATGTGCCAGTGTTCACCACACCAAGCTAGAACAGTGGTTTCAGCTCACAGTTCTAGCAATCAACTCTTTGACCTATCTCTGGCTTCAGATTTCCTGATCATTGCTATAACCTTGCTGTTTATTATAAAAATAATTTATTTTCAATGTGGGCTTAGAAAAATCAAGATTAAAAACCATATCTTAGCTGGTAAGATGACTCAGTGGATAAAGATATCTGTTGCCAAAACTGATGACCAGAGTTCAATCCCAGATACCTTGTACAGTAGAAGGGCAGAGCAGACTACCATGGGCTGTCCTCTGATGTGTACGTGTGCGAACACACACACACACACACACACACACACACACAGAAATAAATAAGCATAAACCTCACATCTATTAAATATACTATTATCACAAAAAAGAATTTGACTATTGTATTGGTTTTTTTCCTTTTGCTGTGATAAACACCCTGGCAAAAGCACCTTGAGGAGGAGAGAGTTTGTTGTGGTTTACAATCTCAGAGGGACAGAGGCTATCATGGTGAGGAAGGTCAACAGTAAGGGAAGTCACAGAGACAGGGGCAGGAAGCTGGCTGTTCAAACTAACTCGGGGATCAGAAAGGGGGTAGGGAGGAGAGAGGAGGGAAGGGAGAACCGAAAGTGGGGTCAGGCTATAAACCCCCAAAGCCCACATTCAAGGATACACTTCCTATAGTGAGGTCCCACATTGTAAACATTCCATAGCATACCCTAACAATGTCATCATCTGGGACCAACTGTTCAGATTGCGAGAGTATAGGGGACATGTCTCATTCAAACCAGCACAGCTATGCTATCTACACCACTTCATCCCACTGTGATAGTTTTACTTGATGGGAGAAAAAGTTCATCTTGATTTTGAAAGCATCAGGAAGCATGCATCTTCAGTTAGGTAAAACAAGCTCTGAAAGTCACTTTCTATTTTGTGGCACTTTGTTTTTCTAATAACACGAACATTCCAAGTATAGATTTTTATTAGTTATTATTCTCATGCATTGCTTTCATCTTATTGAGTTCACAAGAAGGCAGAATTCACAATGGCAGCCTTCTTTAGGGTGGCTGTTTCAGGTAATGATGAGTTCCCCTCCCCTCCCCCATGAAGGACTCAAGATTTGGCCCAGCCTTAGCCCACTCACAGGTCCTGACTTCAGGTTAGCTTGCCTTATGCAGAATACTTCAAGCTTGACTCTAAGACATTAATATGCACCCTGTGTCTGTGGCAATGAGTGTATCCTTTTCAGCTTGGTTGATTCTTTTTAACCCAGAACTGATTTAGCTGTACCTAAATTGCAGGGCTTCTTTCTACTAATGTGCGAGCTTCACCTTTTAGGGCAACTCTGCAAACTGACCTTGAGAGAAGCTCATTTGCTTGTTTGAGTGTGCTTTTTATTATTATTATTATTATCCTCAGGCCAGACTCTCTCCTCACCCCCTCTCGTTTTTTTTCTCTTCTTCAAGAAATTAGGATGATTTTTTTTTTTTCAAAAATTGCATGATTCATTTTCAAATGTCCATCAAAAGCAATGAAGTCACTGCTTAGGGGTTCTAAGCAGGAGAGATTCCAAGATTTAGCTTAATTTGCATCTTTGTAGTAATGAGAACCATATTCTAGGTGAGTACAGGCTGTCCAGTTTAGTCAGACCACACTGCTAGAGGGTCTGACTGCAGATGCCACATGGGCTGGGGGAGAGGAGAAAGTGTCTCTAGGGGCTAGGCTTTATCTTAAGCCAATCAGTGGCCTTGGGTTTCTCTTACATCTTCTGCTGCACAGTGTATATAAGCTTTTATTCAGCTTGGATTTTGGAGATCAAACTTGGGTTGTCAGGCTTGGGTAACAATTGCTTTATACCACTGAGCCACTCTTCATCTCATTCTTTTGAGACAAGGACTCCTCAGTGAACCTGAACCTGACCATTCTGGCAAGACTGGCTGACCCATGAGCTCCAGAGATCTACCTGACTCTGCCCTTCTTGGTGTTCGACTTACAGGCATGCTGCTATGCCTGGCTGGTACATTGGTGTCAAGCACCCGAACGTAGGTCCCTTTGCTTGTGGAGCAAGTACCTGCTGTGCCATGTCTACAGCCACAATAATCAAAAGTTGTCATCTTATTTATGTTGCCATGTCCCCTGATGAACATGTCATTTATAAAGAGAACAGATAAGAGACTGGATGACCAAGAAGGGATGTAGTGGTTCCCAGAGGATGAACAAAGATCATTAACTTGTCCGTGGGTTGGTACTGCATTTTCCATTTCTTAGTGTTTGTTAATTTTAAGTCACTGTTAAAAGGACTTGTTATAACCTTGTGTGCATTTCTCTGTGTGTGTACGTGTATGTGTGTCAGATGCTCACAGAAATCAGAAGAGGGCCTTGGATTCCCAAGAGCTGGAGTTACAGGTGATTGTAAGCTTCTGGGAGCCAAACTAAGGTCGCATGCAAGAGCAGCAAGCACTCAGGACTGATAAGCCGCCTGTCTCATCCCTAAAGCATTTTTTCCTCACTCTTAGATAAATACAGAAGAATGAGGACTACTCAAGGAGTTAGGAGCACAGAAAAAGAGAATGTAAACCAATGATAAAAAAAAGAAGTGTCTCTTTTTTTTAAACCTACAATAAATTTAACCTACAATAAATCCAAGAACTATGCCATAATTTGGGGACATCTAGTGTGGAGACATTCACTTATACTTCCATACCAGCCATTCCCCCTCCTCCCCCCGATCTTGTCTACTTTTGTTGCTTAGTCAGAGCTCGAGTCCTTGGCCACTTCAAGACAAGACAGGATAAAGAAAAGCAAGAAAGGAAGCATGAAAGCAAGAAAGAGGAAGGCTGTGCTTCCCAAGTAGCATTTTTCTCAGAATTGCTGAAATTACTGGCCATTTAAAAAATAAATATAATTTTCTAGACCTCAAGGCGACTCTTTTACAACTGTGCTTGGTGGCAGGCAAGCCTTCAGTGCTGCATGAGGGGCTGAGAGCAGCAGGCAGCTAAGAGTGCTGGACACGCTCCAGTGCACTGGCTTGCTGCCCCCACATCCCCTCTCCAGCAGCTAGAGGGGATTGCTGCCTCTTTAGCTAGGCTTGTTTCACGTTATTAGTTTTTATGTGTATTTTTTTAAAAATAGGCATTAAGAACTTGTTCTGCACTGTCACAGGATATAATCTAATATATTATAAGAATGTAAAATTTAAGCCAACTGGACTTGAGTTTAAATTCTTGTTCCTTTCGACTAAATAGAGCATCTTAAGAAATATATCACATTTACACAAGTCTCTTTCAACATTAATTACTATGTGCTCTTTGATATGAAGGTTACATACATGCATGTGCATATATGTGGAGGCCACAGGCCAGCATTCAGTATTTAGATGTTCTTTAGGATCATCATCTACCTTCTAAGACAGAGTTTCTCAGTGGCCTCAGGGTCTAAGTAGGCTAGACCACCTGGCCATGGAGCCACAATTGCAGGCCTTTTAGTGTGGGTTCTAGAGCTTGAACACAGGCCCTTGTGCTGGCAAGACAAACTTTTACTGAGTAGCCTTCCTTTGACATGTAAAAGAAATGGAGTGACTCATATTTGTTTTTGGTTGATATGAAGACTGAATGAGATGATCCATGTCATAAAGTCAGTACTGAAGAGAGGGTGTCTGTTGAAGAAGTGTCATTTCATGTCTCTAAATGATTTTGCCACTCTCAGGACACTTCTGAACTTTATAACAGTTATATCACTCAGAGCACACCCCTCTGCTTGCCTCCTTTCTGTCCCCAAGAATACCACCTATAGGTTGTTCATTTCTCAAGAGCTGTTATAGTTTGAGTTACGGATTCTGCAGCCTAGGTTGAACCCAAAGGCAGCCTTTATAGCTTAGACTTTTCAGGTAAACTAAAACTCAACCCTTTATGTATACCACTGACTAGCTAGTGATTAAGACTCATCATACATTTGATGTTGAGGCTGAAGGAGACAGCCAATAGTCTGGGCTGGGAACAATAGTAGGGATACAGGGGTGATGTAATAAACAGAGAGGGTAGGCTCCCCACTGCCTGTGGGTGAATCCAGCCTTTAGTATTGATATTAACTCAGCCCTCAGGATGGAGATGAAGTATCACCCCTTCCACAATAGTCAGCCTTGTATTACAGTGGAATGAGGAAAAATCCGGATAAAGACAACAGTTTAACATTCCTAGATTAAACAGCGCTACCCCTTTTCTAGATATCTTGTTGAAACTTGCCAGTATTTCAATACAAGTTCTCCTGAGCTGCACACTTGGAGCCCCAAGATCTAACAAGAGTCTAATAAACCCTGTGCCTTTGAACCACAGAATGACACCAGTCTCTCTATGTATGTCTGGGCTAGTCTGTAATTCTAGTCTGTAATTCACTATATAGCAGAATTATCCTCAAACCCAGGATCCTTCATTAGTTTTCTGAACACTCACATGACACCCCCCCCCCCAAGGGAAGGCAAGTCTTACAAAGGACCCGGGAGCTTAGATGGTGTCCAAAGTGCCTGGGGCTTTAATACGTGAAGGAACAAGTGACTAGTAGGTGGCATGTGGAGGGGAGCTCCTTTCCTGCCCTGCCTGTTTTAGCTTCTTAAATCTGTGATCTTATTTTACATAACCTTTAAGTGGCAAACATTGTAGAATAAATGAATAAAGGGATTCATTTCTGTGATGGCCGGCATCTTAAGAATTTGCCTAGCATTGTTCTGTGAGCTGCATGAATGATTTCATTTCTTCCCCACCGTTGCTCCCATGAGGCACCCTTTTCACACCTGATCTTATAGTGTGGAAAATTTTAAAATTCTGGAAATAAATCTTAGGCCCAATTGCAACACACAGACACACAGACATATATATGTATGTATATGTATACATATGTATATGCATATACATATGTATATGCATATATATACATACATACATATATATGTATATATATACACACAGATACACACATATATATATATAGGTACACACAAGCACAGTCAGAAAGACAGACACATAGATAGGTATATACATAAATACACACACAATATACATACATACATACACACATACATACATACACACATATACATACATACATAGATACACACACACACATACACATACACACTAACAACTGCTTTGTCTTCCTATTTATTTTCTTTCTTAGATATTGGCTGTATTAAACTTTTCTTACTGCTGTGGCCAAATTACTTGACAGAAGCAACTTAAGGGAAGAAGAGCTTACATTGGCTTATAGTTTGAGGAGAGAGTCTATTGTGGAGGAACCTAAGGAGGCTACCTGTATTTTACACAAGTAGTCAGGAGACAGAGCAGACAGAAAGTGAGGGTTTAAAACCACTAGGCCTGCTCCAGTGACCTACTTCCTCTAGGCCTGCTCCAGTGACCTACTTCTTCTACCAAGCCTTCACCTCTTAAAAGCTTCACAGCAGTTGGACTAAGTATTAAAACCTGTGGACCTATGAATGGTACTTTCCATTCACACCACAGCACAGGCTGGGAGTAAACCAGCCAAGCCCATGAGTGCTTGTCCACAGCTCCTGGAGCAGAGCCCAGGTTTGCTTTTGCAAAGAGAGTTCCACTGTTTCTCAGTGCACCTGCCTGATTTTTGCCACAAGTAGTTTCTCAAGAGAACTCTCCCGAAGCACAAGGGGGAACTCACATAAAGATCTAGAGTTTTTCACCAGGGTCTTGTTACAAGGCTTACAGGACATGATTAAAATTCACATGCTTCTTCTTTCTGCTCTGGATAGCTCCCACAAACCTGGAAGTTTATGAATAATACAGAAGGCTAGTCCCAGTATATAAGTATCACTTATCCAAACCTGTGGAGATTTCTCATTGGCTCCTTTCTATGTGACACAAAAGTTCACACCTTCTAGTGTTTCCATAGCTATGTGACCCTTGCAACTAGCTGTTGCCAGGTAGGTTGGCATGTCTGGGCTCCCTAGAGGCACCTAGGCTCTGTGGGAAGGTGTGGTTTGCTTAAGGCTTGCCTCCCAGAGGTGTTCCCAGCCAGGTCCTGCAACAGAAGGTATCCTTCTAGGTCCTGCAAACAAACTGCAGGTGACCTGGGGGCTGGCTGACACACACACACTTTCTCTCTCTGGTGTGTGTGTGTGTGTTACAGTGTGAGTATGGAAGCCAGAGGACAATCTTGAGTGTCAGTCTTTGATTTTCACCTTGTATGAGATTGGGTCTCTTGTTTCCATGGCACACACACACACACACACACACACACACACACACACACATATATATATACATGTATATATACATATACAAACATTAGGCTAATTGGCCAGTGAGCTTCTGTCCAGTGAAGCTGCTGTTTCTGGCTTCCATCATCCCAAAAGAGTGCTGGAATGTACATTACTACCACATTGAGTACACTCAATCTTTTACATGAGTTCTGATTGAACTCAGGTTCTCACATACCAGGGGTATCTAAGATAGGTGCAGGAGGCTTCTTGAGCCTTATTCCATTAGTAGAGTTTGTAATTCACTATATACCAGTGCAGTGAAAACAACATACAGATGCATGATATGCTGGGTCCCACCTGAACTCATGCTAAACTTTTGTTTATTATCGGATGTGCTGTGATCTTCACATATGTGAGTATGTGCATACACACACACACACACCCACCATACACACTATTGGTCTATTAAGTTTTTTTTCCATTATTGTTACTTTACTCATTAAGTTTGAAATCATCATTGCCAAAGTGAATGCAACCAGAAAAGAGTTGCAACCATGGGGCCTGTGTTCAATAGCCTGAAGACAAGGTGGTGGGATGCAGGTCTCTTACCACTAAGGAGAGGCCTGTTTTGTCGATATGAGGCAGGCAGCTGGCCGATGCCCTCCATCCTGTGGCTCATGACCCGTGCAAGATGGCCCGTGTGGTGCAGGCTGCCCACAATGATGCTGTGGAGGTACACAGGCTCGATGAAGTGACAGAGGAGAGCGCCTTGTAGTCCCAGCACATTCCAGCTAGAAGGAAAAGCAAGGGTGAAGTCAGTGGGATTTCTGAGCCTGCTGGGGATGCAGTGTCAGGAGCTGTGCCTGCTAGGGATGCAGTGTCAGGAGCTGTGCCTGCTGGGAATGCAGTGTTGGGAGCTGTGCCTGTTGGGGATGCAGAGTTGGAAGCTGTGCCTGCTGGGAGGCAGTGTTGGGAGCTGTGCCTGCTGGGGATGCAGAGTTGGGAGCTATGCCTGCTGGGAGGCAGTGTTGGGAGCTGTGCCTGCTGGGGATGCAGTGCTGGGAGCTGTGCCTGCTGGGGATGCAGTGTTGGGAGCTGTGCCTGCTGGGGATGCAGTGCTGGGAGCTATGCCTGCTGGGAGGCAGTGTTGGGAGCTATGCCTGCTGGGATGCAGTGTTGGGAGCTATGCCTGCTGGGAATGCAGTGTTGGGAGCTGTGCCTGCTGGGGATGCAGTGCTGGGAGCTGTGCCTGCTGGGAGGCAGTGTTGGGAGCTGTGCCTGCTAGGGATTCAGTGCTGGGAGCTGTGCCTGCTGGGGATGCAGTGTT
>NW_022196913.1:13596988-13626143 GCF_008632895.1 Mastomys coucha | reverse complement strand
CTGCTAGGGATTCAGTGCTGGGAGCTGTGCCTGCTGGGGATGCAGTGTTGGGAGCTGTGCCTGCTGGGGATGCAATGTTGGGAGCTGTGCCTGCTGGGGATGCAGTGCTGGGAGCTGTGCCTGCTGGGGATGCAGTGCTGGCAGCTCCTAGGACACTGAGGGAGCTAGACTTGTAAGATGTGTCAGTATCATAGTCTCCTTCAGCTGTCTACTCTTTGAAATGTTCCCCTTTTCAGCCTGGGAGGAATGGTCTGAGAACTTCTTGGATGCAAGTCATCAGGTGGTCCCTGATGATTTTGCTAGACTCTAAGGACTTAGGACTGAACTCTGATCGTGTCTTGTGTGTCCATTAAGCTCAACTCCCTTTTCTGGAAAATGGAGTTGTTAGAGAGACAGGAAGTACTATTTTCCCAGAGACTTAAAATCAGACTCTTTATAAGAAGTGAATCTGAAGATTTTTTTTCTTTTTATATTCCATCTGGGAAAGGTCCAGAAACTGAATTTGCTGGTTTCTATTTGGAGAAAAGCACCATCTTCCATCCCCTTTGTCCTTAGTACTCAGAATGACCTAAATTAAAGGGCATTAATAAATGACCTTGTTTTGGTCTGGGGCATATATATATATATATATATATATATATATATATATATATATATATTAAAAGCTTAGATCAGAGATAATTGACAAGAGCTCTTTCTTTGAAATAAATGTAGCTCTGGGTGAATGTTCTTACTTCTTCAAGCAGAGAAAGTACTGTGGTAATTTTTTCCCCCTCCAACCTAAATTCAAGGCAGAAAGTTCTGTGTATCTACTACCTAATGTGGTTTTTACCCTACTGTGTTTCGACTGCAACCACTATTGGAGGCAGGTATTATGTAGCTAATTTCTTACATCATTGTTCTTTTTCATTAATTAACATTTCTCCACTGTTGGAGCAATTATTGTGGGGCCTCCGTGCTGTACATCTCTTTTGATGATTAATAAGGAGTCATTATATCTCTCTTCCCGAAGCAGTCAATTAACATAGAATTCTTTCCATTAATTACCGAATGTGCCTCTACCTGGAGAGCAATCTGCTCTGAGAACCGGTGACACCGATTGCTCTAAAAAGTTCTCTTTAAATTTTATTCCGAAAACACAAGCAATTTAGCTGGCGATATTAATCTGCCTCAGAAGCATCGTGGTGAATGAGAAACATCTTTTAATCTCATGCAAGAAAAGGCAGCCATCTGGCTGGCAAGGGTTTCAGGGAGCCACTCTCCCAGTCTCCCTCTGTAAATGCAGGTCATTAAAGTAATGTGTTCATCTACATAAAACTCAAATGGAATATAAAAGGTAATATTTATATACAAACAATTTAGTCCCACGATTTAAACAGTCATTGATTTTATGAAACATTTACTTTAGGCTATCAGATTTGCATAGCTTCATTTAAAAATATTGCGGTCAGTTTCTAGAAGTCACACTAGTCTTCTTAGCAAAGAAAGGGCTGTCTTCAGATACATGCACTTTATCCAAGTGTAAATACCAGGATGGGAGGAGAGAAAGGGCATGTCTAGAAGAAGCACATGTCCTCATTCTTGATGTCCTTTGGCTGTAATGTTCCTACTTCATGCTGAATTTTCACTACAATAAGACACACCCACCATGTGTCCTCTAATGATCCTACTCTTCATTGATGAGTTACAAAATGTCTAGAAAGCTCAGGAGAGGAGTCTACTGAAATCTGAACTCTTCCTGGAAAGAACAGTGTTGGTGGTTTTGAGTTGTACTTGAGGAATTTCATTCATTTTCTTGTCTTTGACAATGTATTATTTATTTATGTTGTTAATTGTTAGACAGTATCATGTTTTCCCTCTCTCTCAACTCCTCCTAGATCCTCTCTGTATCCACCCAACCTCATGTTCTTTACATCAAACATAAAGCACACACACACAAAACAGAAAACTAAAATCAAAACGAACAGAAAGATAAATGAGATAAAAGCCAAGAAGTCAAGAAAAGGTTTTACAAGACAGATCAGTGGGTAGCGGTCGGTGCCTACTGCCAACTCTGAGGACCTGAGTTTAATCTCTGGAAGCCAAATGTTAGGAAGAAAGTTGTCCTCTGACTGCCATGTGTGCAGTATGGCATGTGATAGCTCCCAATTAAATAAAAAGTGTAGTAAATATTTTTTTAAAGGTGAGAATGCCAAGAGTGGTTGCATATTCCTGTAGACATAGTACTTGAGAAACGGAGGCAGGAGAATTGTGAGTTGGAAGCCAGCCGAGGTAAGACTCTGCTTGATACAAAGAATTAGCTCCTACCAACAAACAAACCAATAATTAAACCAAATTTAACAGAATTGCTACTGTGTAGCAACCCTTTTCAAAATTAGAGCTGGTGAAAAAGTATGCCAAGGAAAGTTTTGTTTGAAAGGAGGCTCAGAAAGTCTGCCAAGAGGTAACTGTACAAAGCAAAGGGCTCTGGGTTCTAGATGGCACGAGTGGAGCTTACATTCTGCAGACTGTTGATAAACCTTCCTACCCATTAAAAGCAGAATAATACATAAATCTCCATTGATAACAGTGCATCATCTTCAAATAAGCTAAACTTCAGACAATAAAATGCTAGTTCCCTAGATGGGATATAGTAGTTCTCGAGACCATCAAAGTATTGGCTTTGAACAAAACTTGTGGAACACATTTGAGTGGTTCTGATTCCACCGGATTGTTGAAAGACAAATAACTTCTATATTTGGTTCCTCTTAATAACCTTTACAATAAAAAGAAAAATCAACCTCCTCTTTGCCTGACTATAGGAGTCTAAACGAATTCAGCTACCACAATCAATAAAACCAAATGTCTTTCTGAATATGAACTGGAGAATCCTCAGCATTCAGGACTGAATGGAAAAATACCTCTCCTTTTGTTCAAATAGCTGATATGCCTGTAATGTTGACACAGACAGAAATCCCATGCCTAGTTTTCAATATAGATAATCCCTAAATAAATATATTTTTTGTCTGTTTGTCAATCACAGAAATACCACAGGTAAGTGGAGGAGAGATTTTAGAAAAGGGTGCCTTACTTTAGGCAAGGGATATCATCTCCTTGCTGAATTTGAACTGTGACCTCATAGTTTGGGAGAAAATGCTGAGCCTTGTGTAGGCCCTTCCCACAGGTTTAGAAGTATAGACAGAGAATATCCACTGGGGATATGTATTTTGGATATTTTCTTTTTCTGCCTGTTATTTATACCATCTTGATGTGGTCCTGGAAAAAAAGATATAACTCTTTAGAACTGTAAATGTGCACCATGAGCTAGTTCCGTAAATACCCACTTCTACTTTCTCCTGTGAGCCTGTGTTCTGAACAAAAACACCACACCAATTACAAAAGTTTCTCGTGTTCTGTCTGAAGTCAGTGAGGGTCGTCACACTGAGGGAAGCAAGAAGTCACAATCTGTAGGTGATTCTCAGGGGCTGTGATGGAACCATGGTCTTCAACTTGGCCTGTATAGTGGATCAACCCAAAGCTTCAAGAACATTCTGGTTCATGTCCTAGTTTGCTTTCTACTGTTGTGATGGAAAAAACATGACCAAAAGCAACTTGGTGAGGAGAGTATTTATTTCATCTTACAACCCTAAGTTATACTATATCTCTCAGGGAAGCCTGGGTATAGGGATTCCAGTCAGGAACCCAGAGACAGGAACTGAAGCAGAGGGTGTGGAGGAATGCAGCTTACTAGCTTGCTCCTCATGGCTGACTCAGTAACCTTTCTTACAGAACCCAGGACCACCTGTCCAGGAATGGTACTACTACCCACAGTAGGATAGGTACTCTCCTATCAATCATTATTCAAGAAACCCCCCCCCCCCATACATGCCTCTAGGCCAGTCTGACTTAGATACTTCCTTAATTGAGGTTTCTTTTCTCCAGGTGACTATCTTGTTAAGTAGTGTTGTGGGGAATATTAAAAAGAGCAGCAAGTTCCTGTGCTACATCCAACAACTCTATGCCCTGGCAGCTATCTTGTTGCCTCTGTCTCTAGGCTAGCCCCAGCAGCAACTGATCACACTCTTCTCAGCTCCAGGTCACTTGTCTCAGTGCCGCCTGTACCTTCTCAGCCATAAACCCCCTGTGGTTGGTGGTCCCACATTCCAGTAACTCAGTAAAATCAAAACTCTAGAAGCTTATAATTAGTCAGATTTATATACCAATAAATTCTCAATTCACAAGTTGCTCACACAATAAATTCAGGGCCAATTGATAATTATACATGCTGCCCACCTAGATTAGACAAGCTATCCCAATTATTCTATTCCTACATGAGAGTATATCTACCTGTGGGTAAATCAGGACCTCTGGGGAGAAGTCTAGCAGTTGTAAACACAGGTTTAATAGGTCTTCCAGGTGATTTCATTGCTGCTAAAATTCAAAGCTTGCCTGTCTCCATTGGAACATGGCCACACTAATACTGTCTGGTTTCAATCCACTGAGACACCACAGAAAATCAATTTTACATCCATCTGGGGGTTAATACTTGTTTCCTCCACATATTTCCTATGTGTCACACTACCTTCCCTCCACTTTTATGAGGACAGGTAATAATACAAACTACCATCACTTGGCCGATCCATTCCTGGCTGATTAACCATGTTCCACTTTTTCAGGAAAAGAAGAGTGATAACCCTTTGACTCAGTAACAGGACTTGTAAGAGCTCATCCTATGGCTATGCTTTAATAAAGTACCAGGGTATATGTATCAGGATAGTCTTTTCAGATTTGTCATAAATATAAAGCAAACTAAAGAAGACAAAAGAAGACTGGAAGTGTGCTATCATTTAGTATAGACCTGACTTAATGAATCCCTGTATATTCACAGAAAGAAAAGATAGCATAATTACACTGCTTGCCTTATTGCCCATGTTATATACTACTATGTCCCCAGCAAGGGCTGCTCTCAAGTACCTCCCCTACTCTCTGAGTTTGTTTCTGGACTTCCTCCCATATGAATGCATTGCATCTAACTGCCTGCACAATACCTCTTCCCAGACATTCATTAGGATACCTAGGACTGTTTCAGATCATGCTGGCTCACTCTCTTGTTTTCTTTCTATACCCATGATATTCTTACTCACTGATCTAGATAGCCATGTTTCTTTTGTAGAACTGGATTCTTAGTCCTCTACTGTTTGCACACCTCTGAGCAGAGTCTGGAAGGCAGGCAGCCACCTGCGTGTGTCTCTGGGGGTGGCTGCCTGCCTTCCTGACTCTGCTCATCATTCTGGCCATCCCAGTGGGTGTTTGCAGTAGTAAAAGGGCTGGAAGATGCCGCATGCTCTTTGATTTGTTGCAATTGCTTCTATATTTGATAAGTATCATCCGCTTGATCACTCTGTTTTTATCATGAAAGTTTGTACAAGACTTTCTTAAAAGCTGTTAGAAAAATCACTGGAGCTCCAACTGAAATAATGGTAGAAAGTTTTTTGAGGTGAGCAGAGTTGTGAGTGATGTTAGTCTCAGCCTTTTGGGAGAGTGATGCAGGACTACCATGAGCTCAAGGCCAGCCACCTGGGCTACCTAGGAATTTCCAGAGCCACCCTAGGATACATGGGCAAACCCTGTCTCAAAAAGGAGGTGGGAGAGGCTAGGAGTGTGACTCAGTGATAGAAGACTTGTTTTGTATGCATGGAGCCCTAGATTGAATCTCTAGGACTATGCCTTCCCCAAAAAATGAGATTAGAAAATGGTACATCATCCTCTTTGGAATTCTATGGATTGTAATGTGCTACAGAGGAGGAGTCTGCCAACAAATTAAGAAGAAGTCAGAATGTTCCCCTAGGGTCCTAGGTCCAGAGAAGGAGCAGCTTCGAGAGAAAGTGGAAAAGCAGGTCTTTGCTTGGAGGGTGAGCATCCCATTCACAGTCAGAATCTAAGTTGGACAGTCATCTGGGTGTATGCTTCTCCAGAAAGCAGCTGCTATCATCATCATCATCATCATCACCATCATCATCATCATCATCATCATATCATCATCATCATCATCATCATCATCATCATCTTCTTCTTCTTCTTCTTCTTCTTCTTCTTCTTCTTCTTCTTCTTCTTCTTCTTCTTCTTCTTCTTCTTCTTCTTCTCCTTCTCCTCCTCTTCCTCCTTCTCTCCTCTTCTTCTTCTAATGGAGAAAGTTTAATTCTTTTATTTAAAGAGACGTTGTGATCAACAATCAGGTCCAGGTAATAAAATCAGAAGCCATATCTAAAGGGACATTAGTTCCAGAAGATTTAAATTTGTATATGCTATTCAACTTCTGCTCTGTTTTCCCCACTCTTTAAGGAGCCTGTGGCTTTTGCCTGTGAGAGTGGCTGCTCAGAGTATGAAAACGAACCATGTGGACAGGGATGTGGCTGTGGTTACAGCAACTGCCACCTGTTCCTCTGTGCATGGGCCATTGTTGTTTGGTGATGTGCTACTCAGCTTTAATTTTGTGGTTCTGAAGGTCAATTTTCACTGATGAGGTGAAATAACCCACTTTCTGTAGATCCACTCAGTGGTTAAGGGTGCTGTTAGAGCTGTGATTTCAGGAACATACTTTACTGTAATTTTTATCTGGCTTCATGATTTTCCAGAGTTAAGATACATAAGTAACTTTTCTCGTGATGTATTGCTTTCTCAAGACATCTATCGCACATGACTGCTTCAATATGGCCCCTAATAGCAGATTCTGGAGATCAGAGGTTTGAAATCAAGTTGTCAATCTTCCTGGCTGTACTTCCACTGGAGGCTCTCAGAGAATCCACCCTTAAAATTCCAGCTGTTGGTGATAGTTGTTGATGCTCTTGGGTTGTGTCCACATCATTCCAATCTCTGCCTTCTGCCATGTGTATTCTTGTATGCCTGTACCCATACCTTCTCTGCCTCTCCTTTACAAGGACACATGTGATTGCATCTAGAAACCATCTGAGATAGGATACATGCCTTTATTACTCTTCCAACTTAATTCTGCCATGTGAAGTTGGAGTCAAAGGTTCTGGGGTGAGATACATCTTTAGAGGTGTCTATTCAACTGCCTACATCCCAGGGGATTCCATCTTGTCCTGTGCACTTTAGTCTGAAAAGCCATTGTTTATGCTCCAGTACAGATCCTACATAGGAAAGCTGAGATCTAGAACAAAGTGTTTGCACGGAGACTCATAGTAGCAACAACCTGGAAACACTGCAGGATCCAGTAATGGGGATGGAAACAGTGGACAGCATAACTACTAGCAGTAATACACTCACAATAAAGTGCTGGACATTTTAACAAGGAGCCATGCTTGTAGTTTTGAGCAACAGTTTGTAAGTCAATTTCAACACATTAAAAAGATCTTAGCTGTAGGGAAAAATGTGAATTAAAAAAACGATGAACAGGAATACAGCAATAGTGGGATACTAGCTGACACATCTTTATATTTTCCTAATATTTCTTTATGGTATTTCTCTTTTCATGAGACAGACTCTCACTCCATAGTCCTTTGGCCTTGAACTCCATTATATAGCCTAGGATTGTCTCAAACTTGTGGTAATCCCCCTGTCTCTTATTGTATGGAAGTGAGGATACAAAGCATATGTATATGCCTTGATACTTTCTTTATTGAGTCATCCTCTTTTACCTGGAAGATTTTATAAGTTATTATTGTTGTTATTATTATTATTATCATTATTATTATTATTATTGCAATACTGGGGCTGGAACCCAAAGCCTGACTACCATGCAAGTACTTTCACTGAGCTATAATCCTAGCACTTAATTCCATGGAATAGGGTCTCCCTATATAGCTCAGAATGGCCTTGATCTTGAGATCATCTTGGCCCAGACTTCCAAGTGCTTCTATTACGGGGACAATTAGGCCATAGATTTAATTCAGTTTTCTGTGAAATTCTT
Organism: Mastomys coucha; assembly: GCF_008632895.1. NCBI lineage: Eukaryota > Metazoa > Chordata > Mammalia > Rodentia > Muridae > Mastomys > Mastomys coucha. The sequence continues at coordinate 13,618,234 of NW_022196913.1, read as the reverse complement.
CACTCATAAGGGAGGTAGTTCTTCATACACAGGGCTTGTAAATTAGCCTTTCTATTTAAGATGTTGTTTAGCTCCAGGGTTTTAGCTTAATTTTCTTTTACTTTTATTTCTTATTTTTTTTTATGTGTATGTATCTATGTGTATGTTTCTATGTGCCTGTGTGTGTGTGTGTGCAGATGGTGCATGTGAAGAAAAGTATAGTGGTAATATACTGTTATAAACAGAAACCTATTCATTGGATACTTCTTAGAGGAACATTAAGGTCTCAAAAAAATAATCATGATATGGGTCATCAAGGGGATTGGTTGATGTTCTAGTGAGGGTCTCATCTCTTGATAAGGAGTTAGAACCACCAGTGTGTAGCCCACTATGAGAGCTACTACTGTCTACCTTTGGCACCAGCTATTCTTGTACAGATGGAAGGAAGGACAGGGTGCTAGGAAGGATAGAGTTCTAGTGAGAGCCCCAATTTCTAGAAAGAAGGAAGAATACTTTCAAACCTTAGCTGGTAACTAAAGGCAAAGGTTTTCTGTGCAGTGCTATTTTACAGCTCACAATAACACACTGCAGAAACTCCAAGCTTTCGGAATCATTTTCTTGTTTTCCTGTAAAACTGATCTTATCACTGGCACTGTAAAATGAAATCAATTTTTACTCATAAAATTTTGTACCCCAAAGAATGGCTGTTTTTCCTTAGCAATACCATCATGTAGGTCCCATTGATCACGAACAGAGGAGCCCATGTAATATTTTGATCTGCATGTGGGAAATGATACAGCTGTGCTAATTGTTTGGATCCTTGGATACATCAGGCTCCGGTTCATTTTGTTTCAGTATCTCAGGGAATTTGCAAAGAGAACCACAGATTGGTCTAGTGGATGTGCTTCCTCCACCTTAATTAAAAACACCATTTTATCGATTTGTTTTCATCTTAACATGTGAAATAAGGGGTGAGAAAAAGTCGTTTGGACTCATTTTTTATAGTGCTCAAACAGAACTGCATTTACTAAGAGAAGCATTTCCATGTTACTAAATATTGCAGGACTTGGCTCCAAGCATCATGGCAGATGAGACTTACTTCTTTGAAAAGAAAAGTCAGAAGGCTCATTTGATATTAAATACCTCCCTAAAACCTATGGACAGCACACATAACTTCTTAGCTTTGATGGGAAGATTACAATCTTTAAAAAATATTAGTTTCCAGGTGCCGAGGAGATGGCTCAGTTGGTAAAAATGCTTTTGATACAAGCCCAAGGAGCTGAGTTCAGTTTCCTGGCATTCAGGTAAAAACCTGTTAACAGGGCACATGTCTGTGGCCTAGTGCCATGGAAGTAGAGGCAGGCAGACCCTTGGGCTCACTCACTCCCTATGTGAGTTGAACTGGTGGGCTGTAGGTTCAGTGAGACACCGACTCTTGAAAAATAAGGCAGAGATGGGCAGAAGAATTGGAACTTTGCCTCTGCTCTTCACATTCACACACCCACATGTGCACACTGCCCCCGAATGTGCTCATGAACACACACACACACACACACACACACACACACACACACACACACACACACACAGAGGCACACACAGGCACACACTCACACACACACCATACATGCAACAAAACACTACTTTCTACACCATTCTGAATTGTGTTGTACATATTAAAGTTTTATAATTTCCTGTAGAAGGAAGAGATTTCAGTCATTATTTAGCTAGCAAAGATTCACTAACCATTGACCCCCATGCACACCACTAGATACTACGAGAGTCACTATGATACAATCGGTGAGTTAGAACCTGGGCTCTTCTCTTCCTCTTGAATCTCCCAATGGTGTTTCAAATATCTTCTATGAGTCTCAACAGTATTCATATCACTAATGAGTTGGTTCCTGAAGGTAATGTAGTCATGTAGCAAGACTGACCCTCTGGGTGTTGACCACATCATGCAGCAAACTGGGTACACCACTTTCCCCATGGTTAGACAGTATTTCCTGAAAGCAGCAGAGTCACCCATCAGGGCAAGGATGGCGAACATATAAACATCTTTCCCAGAGTCTGGTTTTGTGTGTGCCTTATGTTGCTTGAGTGTATAGTTATTTCTACTGCTCGTGTCAATTCTGCAGTAGATTTAGGCCTACATATAATAGGAATTTGGTAGGTGAGGGTTCCCTGACTTGGAGCGGGGATTTAGCTGTCTGTAGCTGCCTGCACTCCATAGCAACCTTAACAGATCCATTTTACCCCACAGGATGAGTTCGAAAGTATCACTTTTGGGCATTGGTGCTATTTCTTTGTAGACAGTGGTTAGTTTTACAGATCCTCAGAAAAGTCACGATACATCAGCAACAAGGAAAAACACAAGGTTAGTGTCTGCCAGCCACATGGCTAGTGTTTCCACCCACTGCAAACCCCTTTCAACTTCGCAAGGCACTCTGAGGACTTGCTAAAAGGGGATCTGAAGCTGTGTGGTCTTGAGCAATGCTTCAGTTTCTCATTGATTGATGTTTCCCACTGTCCCTCCTGACTGTCTCTGCTGCTTCTTTCATCAACTGGGTAACTTGTACATACAAGTGGTGATGGTGACACTGAATGTATTGTGTGGATAAAGACATGGGGGGGATGGTTCACTGGGTAAAGTGCTTACAGCTCAGACACAATGACCTGAACTTACATAAAACAACAATAAAGAAATAGGTGTGGTAGCATGTGCCTGTAACACCAGCATTGGGATATGGCTGAGACAGGAGGATTCCTGGCTAGTCAGTTTAGCTGAGTGAAGGAGTTCCAGGCTCAGTGAGAGACCTTATTTTAACACAACAGTGGAGATGTCAGCGAAGATCTGCATGTGTCCTTGTAAACACATGTATATACACTCACATGCACACCTACACCCACATCCACCCACCCACACACACTCACACACACATACACCCACACCCACACACATACACAGACACACACACACACACACACACAGACAGGCACACAGAGACACAGACAGACAGACAGACAGACAGACAGACACACACACACACACACACACACACACACACACACACACACACACACGAGGATGTGAGAAAGGGTCAGGGGGTCCCTGTTCATTGGAGCTTAGAGTTTGGAGGGAAGGATAAATTCTAAGAAAATGAAGATTCCTAAAACAGACAATAGATGCAAAAACAGACAATAGATGCAAAGCCATCTGTCTACACTTGTTGGTCTTGGTATACTTGTAGTAGTTAGTTTCCTCCCCTCAGAAACAGCACAGAACTTATTCCTGAAATGTATGCCAGTTCTCATGGTGTAAGTACTCTGCCTTGACCAATGCTGAGCTGCCAGCCTGAGGTCACTGTGCACAGACCCAGCAGGAGGCACCCACTGGCTTGAGCCGCAGTTTATGACTTTGTGAAAATGTTATCACGTTCCTCTGTGTGGACATAGCAGGTGTAAATAATTCCAAAAGCACACATGTTGGCCAGATAATTTTGAAGTGGCAAATTTGGAGTGTTTATTGCTTTTAGCATAATTTAGCTGAAGTTTGTATTTTTTTTTTGTTTTTTAATGACTGTATTTAAGATATGATTCTTAAAACTGCTTGAAAATTTAATAGTGATCTCCTGAGGGTCTGGCTGGTTCCAACATGGTGTGCTACTGAGTGTGGTACAGCCTACGTTGTGGACTATATACACAGCCAAGTGTGTCCTCGAGAGTATTTTGTAGACCATGGTTTCTGTGTGTCTGTGTACTCACAGCCTCACTCTCCAGGGCATTGAGTGTCACTAATCCATCCAGTGAGAAGCTTTCATCTGTACTTGTGTGTGAAGGCCCTCTGTTTTAAACATTATTTAAGCCCTAGGTTGAAATTTTGTTTTCCTACAGGCTAGAAAACAGATGAACACATACATTAGCAGGCTGCCTCTTTGTGAAGCCTTTGTACAAATAATGTACGCCACAGATGCTTATGGTCTTGAACCATCAGCATAACATATGCTCCTGCTCAAAAGTGGCAAACGTGCCTCTGTTCTGAAATAGCTCCTGTATGAGCACTCATATCCACATCTTCTGCTCAGGGTCTGGCTGTGGAGGGGGTACGGGACTCCCATGCCAAAGGAAGTGTTTCTATACCAGTTGCTTTAGCCGATCCAGACAGAACTATTCAGAGTGGATGTATTATTTCTGTCACTGTTATGGTCATCACTGCCCTGTCCTCATCATCGTTACCGAGAAAGCACCACTTATAAAGAGCCATCGTGTGCAACTCACTGTGACAGACACCATGCAAATCAAGTGGCATCAGCCATCAATCACATGAAGGTCAGGCTCCAACACAAGCAACAGCATTAGGCACTGCACCCCTACCATTTCAAGTTAGGAGACAGGATGGGATATGAGGAGCATAAGGCTGCAACTTTCCCAGCATTCCCTGCAGGGTAGGGAAGAATGGCATGCTGGATGATGAGAAGGGATGAAGCTTAGTGTGAGCTTCAGAAACTCACCGATTGAGAAGTGTGTGTGTGTGTGTGTGTGTGTGTGTGTGTGTGTGTGTGTGTAGCAGTAGAAATGGAGGGATGAAAGTGAGGGAGAAAAGATTGGAAGGGTGAAGGGAAGAGAAAGGGAGAGAGACAGAAAGGTACTAAGAAAAAGGGAGAGGCAGAGAAACAGTGAGGGACACAGAAAGTGAAAAATAGAAAGACAGAGGAAGAAACAGGAGAGAAAGATGAGAGAGAGAAAGAGAAAGAGAGAGGGGAAGATGATTAGAGACACAGAAAGTGGGGGCTAGTTAGAAAGATACAGGCAGATATAGAGATAGATGGACAACAGACAGAGGCAACAAGAAAGACAAAGGAAGAGGAGAGAGGAGACTGACAGAACAGGGAAAGTAAGGGAGGCAGAAGAAGAAATGAAGCTCATACAGAAACCGAGATGTGGGTGTGAGAGAATGGAGCAAGGGTGTGAGGTCATCTCTAAGCCCTGGCATCCATCACATTCCTCTGTTCTGTTCTGTCTCCACCTACCATCACATCAGGCAAGGAAGGGATGAGTGGGTGGGAACTGATGGTGTGAACCCACATGGTGCCAGGGGATTGATTTCTGGGTAAATTCAGGGTGTGGTCTCTTCATAGCCAGCTGTAACAGAGACATTACAGCTTTCCCCAGCATTTGCCTTCTTTAAAAAATGGGGATGTGGATTGTGAATCTCACTGGGAAGGGGAAGCAGAATAGAAATCGTGGGTGCATGGGACGAGGAGACTATACAGGGGTGGGAGTCAGGATGGGAACAGGAGGGATCAGGTGTCTCCACCTGAGGATGTAGGGAGAGAGTACCAGGAGAGGAATCAAGGGCATCTCCAAGACAATCTAGAAACACAGGGCGATGGAAACTCCCAGGAATCAATGAGGGTGACCCCAGCTAAGACTCCTAGCAATGGGGGACATGAAGCCTGAACGAGCTACCTCCTATAACCAGGCAAAACTTCCTGATATTGGGAGACTAACCCAGCCATAAAACCTTTGACTTAGAATTTGTCCTGCCTACAAGATTTGCTGGGGTAAAGATGGTACAGAAATTGTGGGAGTGGCCAACCAATGACTGGTCCAGCTTGAGACCCATGGCATGAGAGGGAGCCCAGGCCTGATACTGCCTGGAGGCTAGAGGGCCAGGAACTAGAGGCTGGATAGTCCAGGGACTCACAATGGAACCAAACATGAATGGCAAAAAGAAAACAAAACAACAACAGCAACAAAACAAAACAAAACAACAACAAACAGAAAAGAAATGATTGGTATCTAGCAAAGAGGACTGCCATCAGAGAGGCTTCACCCAGCAACTGTTGGAAACAGAGACCTACAGCCAACATTAAGCACAGCTTAGGAAATCCTGAAGAAGAGGGAAAGTAGGATCATAGGAGCCAGAGGCATCAAGGACATCACAAGAACAACGACAGAATCTACTAACCTGGGCTCACAGCGGCTCACAGAGACTAAGCTGCCAACCAGGGAGCATGCAAGGGACTAACCCAGGCCTTCTGCACATTTGTTACAGTTGTGTTGCTTGCTTGATGTTTCTTGTGGGTCCTAACAGTGGGAGCAGGAGCTGTCTCTGACTTGTTGTCTGCCTTTGTGGCACTTTCCTTCTACTGGGTTGCCTGGTCTAGTTTCAATAGAAGAGGAAGTGCCTAGTCTTACAGCAACTTGATATGATGGGCCATTGCTGGTTGATATCCATCGAGGCTGGCACTTTTCTGAAGGGAAATGGAGGAGGAATAGATGGAGGGGAAACTGTAGTCAGGATGTAAAATAAAATAAAATAAAATAAAATAAAATAAAATAAAAGGCCTAGAAGCCAGGAGTGGTGAGATATCCTAGCACCCAGGGGGTCAAGATAGGAGTACCACTGCAAGTTCAATGACAGTTTGGGCTTCATAGAAAGTTCTGGCTTAGTTGTGCTCTGGCTTAGTAGTGAGGCTCTGCTTAAAAAACACCAAGAGAAAGCTGACTGTGATGGTATAGACCTTTAATCTCAACACCCAGGAAGCCAAGGGAGGTGAGTCTTTGAAGTCAAGAACAGCTTGGTATCTACATAATGAGTTTCAGGACTGCTAGTATTTTATATTGAGACTGTCTCAACAACAACAACAACAACAACAACAACAACAACAACAACACACACACACACACACACACACACACATACAAACTTAAAAAAATTGGACCAAACCAAACAGAAAATCCCAAACCATCATCACCACCACCACCACCGAAACATCGACCAAAAATACCAAGACAAAACAGTCTATAATTAGCTATCCCTAGACTACCAGGGATATCATTTGACTATCTCTGGAGCTGATGCAATATGGACTGCTTTTTTTTGTCCAAGGGGATTTTATTAAAAAGATAAAGCTCTGTCTTTTGAGCATTACCATCAACAGACTTTCCAGCAACTAATATAAGGCGGGTTTTTGCAGCTCTTGTTTAATTTACTGTCTATCGATGTTTAAGATCTCTGAGACAAGACTTAATTTTTGTAGCATTAATTTACTTCATTTTTTTCTGGAGAGCCATAGAATTAACTTAGAAAGCTAGCATTGTCTGAGGGTTTCAAGAGAATTTTTGTTAAAGTAAAAAGTCTGCTTGTCCCCGCTATTACTCCAAGAATAGATGAAAATATTGCAAAGAGGAATACATTTTCTTTTCAAAGATGAGCTGTTTGAAGACTATCTAGGCTGTTCCTTGTGATACAGAAATCACTGCTTTGATTTACGGTCATTGAGCCCTCTCTTTGTTCTACCAAGCCAGGGGCAATCAAAGTCAGAGCCTAAATGGTACTTTTTTTTTTTTCTATATCTACTTGGTAATTTCCCACAAGAATTTAGAATCACTGTTGATAGAGGCTCATGTTTTCCCTGCTGTAGTCTCAGAATCCTCACAGAGTGGCAGTCTACAAGGCATCCTCTATGCACTTGAGACCTGGGATGTTGACTTCTGAGGGTTGAGGTGACACTGTATACCCTACATTGTCTCATGTCTGATGTTCCCACCTTGAAATGCAGGTAGAATTTAAGCCTCCTCACCACTGGCTTTGTGTTCTCTTCAGTAGAATGAATGCCATCTCTTCAGGGTATACAACTTCACATAGGCACAGCTGACTCATGTATCTTTGTTGAACATGTGAAATATCCTCAGTCTTGGCTGGATACCAGGAACACAACCTGTGCTTCCTGGGGCTTTGATTTACTGGAGAATCTCTTGGGATTGTGTGGGATAGCTTGTCTACTCTAGATCCTGTCATTGGTGGCAGGAAGCTGAGGATGTTGTGTGTAAGATGATGCTTCCTACTTTCCTTGGGTCCTTGGCTTTTATTTCCCCTCCAGCCTCCCCGGCCCACTCCATGTATGTCTTTTAAGACCAAGATTCCCATTTCTGAATTAGCTCCAGCCACAAACAATACTTGTATAAGAAATTTCCTCATATAGAAAATTGTAAGGTTTGTTTAAATTTTGGGGTATGTGTTTGCTTAGCGGCTGCATTAGCCTAGGATGATCAGTCTCTCTACCTCCACACAGACCTAGGTTATAAACTACAGCTCAGGCTGTTTATCATGGTTTCCAAAAGAGCTTCTGATCCACCCAATTTTAAAGAGTTTGTTTGTTTATTTGTTTATGTGTCTGTGCATGTTTGAATAAGAGGGTTTGAATCCCTCCCTCCCTCTCTGTCTCTCTCTGTATGTATGGGTGCACTTGTCTGTGCTTTCATTGAGGCTAGAGGTCAGAAGATTTAAGATCCCTCAGAGTTGGAGTTACAAGCCTTTGCAGGGCTCCAACCTATTTTTTTAATGTGGGCACTGAAATCAGAACACCAGTCCTCATGATTGTACAACCAGAGTTCTGAATCATCTCTCCAGATCCCTCTGATTCTCTCTATTACCATTTTAAGCTATGGTTGGGGTAGCTTGGTGGCTTTCAGGTAAATTCAAGCTGTTACGATCTTCCTCGATGTCTATCCTGTGAGTATTTTCCAAACAAAGTTCATGGAACTGTTCCTGCAGTGCACGGCATCTTTAGGCATCAGAACTGAGGTGGATAGGGGTCAGGGGTTAGGTATGAGGATGAGGCAGAGCTAAGTGACGCAGCTCATACCCAGCTCAGGCCTCTTTCAACTAGTGGGAGTTCTGCTAAAGATGCTGAGATGCTCTTCCTGCAAATTCCTTCTCCTTCTGTTCCCCTCGATGCTGAGGCTACTCCTCAGTGAAAACAGCCCACGGAGGCTTTAAAAACACCTTTAGTGTAAAGTAAAAGATGTGGTAGAGAAAAGCTCACGTGGCTCCCTGATCAGTTCTGTATCCTGACAATGATCACACCATTCAGAGACGGCAGATTTTTTTTTTTCACATAAAACTAATGTATTGTAATCATTGCAATAGAAGTAGAATGAATCCTTAAGTCAGAAATTTTGAAGATCTGCTATGGAAACTAGAAATTGCTTGGTACATTCGCTCTAAAGGTGTTTTTGCCTCAAGCACATGGAATGGAAATATAGACGAGCGAGGACTGGGGCAGTGACTTAATTGGTAAAGTTCTTGCTGCTCAGATGCAAGGGTCTGAGTTTTACATCCCAGAAGCCACATAAAAAGATCAGTGTGATGGTGAGTGCTTATAATCCCAGTGCTGGGGTGGGGGTCAGAGAAGAAAACTCCTGGCACTTTCTGGTCAGCCAATCTAGCCCACTGGTGAGGTCCAGGTTCAGGGACAGACTCCATCTCAAAAGATAAGGTGGTGAAAGACTGGGAAAGGCACTGAGCCTTGACTTCTGGTCTCTGCATGCTGATCTATGTGTGAACTTACACAATATGCACATACAAGGGAACATGTACACCAAGGCCTTAGGCACCTGTGTCCCAAATGACAAGTACTGTATTTCTCTGGCCCTGCTCAGTACTAAGATCTGGTTTGGACCTGTTGTTTGGCTGTCCCCATTGGTGTCTATAGCTGACCTTTGAAACAGAACAGCTAACTGGGTCTTACCTGGCAATCTTGTCTGTGCAGGACATGGTGACTAGCTGCTCCCCCAGCAGGATGCCATCCCACGTCTGGACTGCACTGGGACCCCGCACAGGGACTGTTCCTTCCCCAGACTCAATTTTGGTGCGCAGGTGCCCTCGGAACTTCCTGACGATGTGTTTGCTGCTGTTCACTAGGAAAGAAGAAGTGACAATGAAAGATGGCAGGCACACTGGTCCAGAGACACAAGGGATTGTGGAGGCAGAGGAAGGAAGTGTAACAGACAAAGGCTGGGCTCAGAAGGCAGGTTTTAGAAGTGAATGCAGAGTGAAATTTATTCATTTTAAAGCAACATGGTTAAGATATGAACTGCAGATTTGAGACTGGGGTTGGCTAGACATCTCTGGGATTGGCGGAGAGCAAATGTCTGAGAGACTCTCTGGGGTCACACGGCCTCTGTTTACCCTCTTTTGATGCACAAAGTCAACATTGGGTGATTTGTCCAAAACAAAACTGACACTCAATTTGTGGACATAAAAGTGTAATTTTTATAAGTTGGGAAACACAGATCACTATAACTACAGGTTCTGTAGCTGTGGACTCAACCAGTTTAGGTTCAAAAACATTTGGTTCAGAACTTGCATTTGGTCTTTTTCTTGTTATTCTCCCATAAGCAATATAGTAAAATGGCCATTTTAAAAACCACATCTGCATTGTATTGGGTATTATAAGTAACCTAGCAGTGATTTAGAGCTTACTGGAGGATGTACATAGGGCATGTGTAAACACCACAGCAATTTTGTAAAGCATCGGAGCATCCGTAGCATCTGTGGGGAGTCCCGAACAATCCCTCAAAATACCCAAGGCTACTGTACTGTTCTTTTCAGTTTTTCTGGTTTCTTTAAAATAAATGTTATCAAATATTTAAGGATACAACAATACCAGTTTTACATAAAGCTTTCTAGAAAGAACAAGAAGGAAAGAATGTTTTTCATCCCAGGGTATATGCAGATATACACCCCAGAGAGGTAATTGTGAGAAAGAAAGTCATAGGCTAATATATATACATAGATTCTAAGGAAGCATTTACAAATCAACTGCAATCACATACAAGGATACTTGTTTATGGTCAAGGAGGCATTTCCCACAGCCATTAACAACTAACTGTAAAGCCAAATCTAGTTTCCAGGTCATTAGAAACAATTGTTGGGTGGGTTTGCGTCTCAAACTGGTCAAGATTTTAATTCTGGTGTCACTACTTCCGAGTTATGTAACTGAGGGAAAGGAACTTAAAATCACTGTGACATGGTCACTTCCTCTTCAACTAGGGGTATTAACTAGGCGCTTAGCCACTAGGCTGTAAGGCTTAGGGAAGCTAGCAGGTGTGAAAAGGCTGGTGTAGCCTAGACACCATGAGCAGAGTGATGAATAAAGAAAATGTTGTATGAACACACAGTAGAAGTTTATGCAGCTGTGAGGAAGAACACAGTTTTCACTTTTCGGGAAAGCAGATGGGACTGGAATTCAGCATTGTGACAATATCAACTGGATCTGGCATCAATTAAAAGCACACATACATTCATTATCTCTCTGTTCTCAACTGTGGGTGTGGCTACCTGCTTCAAGCTCCTCCCCAGATTTCCTGCAGTGAAGGCGAGTGACAAACCTTTTTTCCCTTTTAAAGTTGCTTTTGTCAGAGTATTTTGTTCCCCACCGCCACAGGAGGTGAAACTAGACAATCATGTTAAGCAAAACAAGGCAGGTTCACAGCCAATATTATATATTTCCTAATATGTGCAGAATCAAGATCTAAAAAGTTTTATGTGCATTATAGAAGTAGGAAGGGGGATTATACAGGGGTAGGAAGAGGATTGAAGGGATGGAAAACAAGGGGTCTGGGGAGAAAGACAAATACCAGGTGTTTTCTCTCATATGATATAAAGTAGAGGGGAATCATTCAGAGGGAAGATGGAGCCCAGTAGAATTGAAAGGAAGGATGAAAGTGGATATGAAGACATTACAATGATGCATATGTGTAAAACAACCTTACCAAATGCACAATTTTGTGCAGTAATGGAAGATATATATTATCACTATATATATCTATGTATGTTCCATTCCACATATGTCTCAAAAATACTTGAGTTAACTTGTTTTTAATCCTGAGCTTTTGCACAATTTAGATGGGGTCCTTTCCAGTAGTGACTTTCTGTGGCAGACAGTGTTGGGACTTCAACAAGGTTGTCTAAAGGTCAGAGAGACTTTGGTCCTCTATTGTCAGGAAATGTGGTACTTTCTGTCCCTCCATTCTGTCAATTATGCTGTCCTTATACTCTCCAAAGATGGCAACTATGTATCATTTTCAAGGCCTTGAAAGTTGCCTATTATTTTTTAAAAGCTTTCTAAATCTTCACCATCTGTTAATGTCAAGGAATAAAAATGCCTGGATTGAGTTACAATATTTCCTATGATCCAAGTGAAAGTTTTGAGGTTAGATTAATTTCATCTCAAGAGCCAGGTGTGGGCGATGCTCCTGAGCATGCTCACTTTTGGCTCTTCTAGTGTGATCCCTGATAAGTCTGCTTAGTCCCAGGGTGAGGTGAAGAGCCAGTGAACTCCTATAAACCATTTCCTCTGGCTCTGGCTCTTTCTTGGCTAATTACAAGAGGCAGGAGGGAATTGAAGATGCCACTTCAAGTCTAATGAAATGCCAATATAACCAGCAACTGCAGGGGATTGACCTTAAAGAATCTGCAGTGGATTGAATGTCCTTGAGACAAGGAAGATGTGAAGCTTTAAAATCCTGTCTGTCATGTATCCATAGGTACTCCCAAGACCACGAGAATACTCCATGAGCTGCGTCATTTGTTATGTTTATTAACTTAAAAATCCTTATTATTTTGGATTGATAGTAAGGAAATTAGAGTAGTAGTGTGTTTTAGAAACTCTTTGGGTGAATATTTAATTTTTAGGAGAGGCTCCAAAGGGGTAGTGAAACAACTAATTAAGTACAATGACTGCCCCAATGGTATAGTTGTGTCTCTCTCTCTCTCTCTCTCTCTCTCTCTCTCTCTCTCTAGATAACAGAGTTAAACATTAGAAACAAGACAATTTAACAAACAAAAATTCCCAACTCCCCACAAATGTACAAGAAAAGAAGAAAGTATTTTAAAATACTAGTTAGAAAATTCAAGTTGTCTTCAATTAACATATCTTAGAAAGTGTTTTTGTGAGATAGCCCATCATTTTCTATAATAAAACCTCTAATAGTTACCATGTGTTTATGTAGGCAATCTTTGTTTTATTTGCATTATGGCATTATGAAATATATTACTGTACAATGCATGAACGCGATCCTATGTATCATATTTCTCATGTTTCTCAGGACTCAGTAGGGCAGCCGAAGACAGGAATTTAAGGAATGGTATTTTATCTTCTCTGACTTTCTACAGGATTTTGGCTGAGTTTTGGACCCTGCCCTTTCATACAATGAACGTGACTAACTTACCATGAAGGCATTAGGCACCCAGCACAACACTGTAGATACATATTTATATAACCCTTCCAGCAGCTTGTGGAAGAGTTATTACAAAGCTTAATATGCTAAATCATTGGGAAATAATGGGAAGAACTGGATTTGCCAGGTTAGTTAATGAAAGAGGGATTTGTAAAGAGGCCACTAGTGATTTGAGAGGAAGGCAGAAGTTGTTCAGCCATGGTGATGTACGTAGGTCCTGATATTCTTTGCTTATATTTCGAATCTTTTCTACAACCTATCATTATTATTTTTAAGAGTTTCTTACAGGTATGTATTATGTGTTGATGATATTCCTTCAGCCCATTTTCTCACCTGTACTCTCCTTTCCTGTGCTATCTCACTCTCATTGGCCCCTTTTATTCTCATAGATAATTTCACGTATATGTTCACTTAATAAATACACGTATGATTTAATGTGGCCATGTTAGCTTCAGGAACCATAAATGAGAGAGGATACTTAGGAGAATGAGAATTTCTCTCACTATGATTCTCCCACTGTGCATAAACATCAACCCAGATGGGTCAAAGATTGTTATATAAGACCTGAAACTCTGAAACTGTCTGTCAGAGAAAAAAGAGTAGGTAAAACACTTTAAGATACAGATATAGGCAAGGATTTGCCAAGGGAAAGGTTGCTCAGGAAACAAGACCAACAGTCAACACATTGGACCTCATGAAATTAATACATCATCTTTACAACAAAGACAACAGTTAAGTGAATGAAGAACCTAGCCATCTAATTGGAGAAAATCTTTGCCAGCTCTCCATCTGACAGAAGTTTAATATCTAGAAGAAGTGACTTTCTGACATTTGTCTCCATCTTGATGGACCTCGGCCTGCCTAGGACCAAAGGAAGCCACAGGGTTGAGCAGTTTCGAATCTTCTGAGAGGAACTATCCTCTTCAGAGCCTGTTGCTGAAGCTAATTTTCTCTCCTGCTGCATGTAACAAAGCATGCTGAGAGTCACGTGTCCTGGCCAGAATACTGTGTGGTCTTGGCAGATACTCAGTCAAACTCTCTTCTCCTTGAAGGCCTTCCTACTAAGCAAGAAACAAATGACTAGACCAGTCAAGGTGTGATTTAAGGCAGTTTTAAACCACTGACCCCAAACATGACTGATGGTTTGATCCACTTCTGCAGCAACAGTATCTTGGCCAAAGGAAAAGTCTGACAGAAATCAAAATTAGAAAAACTTCTCACGTGACTCTGTAGATAAACCATGATCAGAAACAACTGAACTTAGTACATTTCCAATCTTGAAGACAAAATTCCTAAATGTCATAAGCTAATTGTCATTGATTCTGTAATTAAACACTGTTGATTTATACAGACGCTGGCAAAAAGTAAAACAAGGAAACAGACAATTTCTAGATATCCCAAGAAACCAGGACTTGTTGGTAATACCAGGGTTCTTGTCTTGTCCCCGGGTCTTGAGAACCCTGCATGTGGCCTCAGGGAGTTGGGTGGTCACCTAGAGATGGATACATAGTGCTTGAAGGACTCATGCAACTTCCTGAGATGTGAGCTAGAAAGATCTCTGGTAGAAGGAAGCTACTGTGGACTGTTGAGGAGTTGGACATGTCCTCCTAGAAATGCTAAGCGAGGCTATGATCTCTTATGGGCCTAATAGTTATGTGATAGTGACCCCTGAGGCAATGCAGGCCATTGCTGGTGCCCTTGGTTTCATCTTGGTTGAAGATAAGCACCTGTTGTTGAAGATACTAGAAATATAAGACTCAGGGCTTGGGTGATTTGAGATACACCCAACCTGAAAGCCTCTATTTTATTGCCTTTACAGCACTGGGAAGTACTTACAAGCTGTCAATGGAGGGAGGCAACTAATAGCCCTACCTTGCTGTGCACCTATGAACAGCAATGATTGGCATGGCACGATATATATATATGGTGAAATGGTGGTATTCAGTGTTAGTGGTAATCAACAGCTATGTGGATTAAAGGACCACTCAACAGGAGGGAAATCATGCCTCATACTAGAAACCTAGCCAACTATCTGGGGATAGTAAAGAGTCATGGATCTTAGAAGAGAATCTACCACTGTCACTTTGCTAGACAACTGTCTCCTGAATCTTATCTCTATACCCAGAGACAGGTGTGGCTATCACTCCACCAAAGAAGCTTCTCTCTTTAGCAATTGGAGATCATCTGAGAAAACCACAACCAGACACAGTGCAGAGAATGGGCTGTGTATATTCTAGACTCAGAAAATACATCTGCAGCCAGCACAGCTCCTACACCTATGGCTCATAGGACATAGTGGTAGAGGAGGGCAGAAAGATGGTAAGAGCCACAATACGAGAAGTCTGCTGTGAGACTGTCTTTCCTAGAAATGGCTGCATAAGCAAGACCTGAAAAATGACAACCTCAATAGACTTGCTACTGTGGAAGGGGGCAGATATCATGGGGTCCCATCCCTAGATAAAGAGCTACAGGCAACTAATGACTGCTGAAAAAAGAATTAGCCTCTCCTAGAAATCAGTGTTCTAATTGGTTATCCAATACAAAGTGGCCAAACCATATACACATAAACAACAAAAAATGAATGCAGTAGGCTTTATTTATATATTTGTGCAAAAATGGACTAATCAGATTTTGTTTACGTATTTGTCTGCCTATGTATGTATGTATGTATGTATGATCTATCATCTATCATCTATCATTCATTCATTGTCTATCTTCCTGTTTATCTATCCATCTATCTATCCATCCATCCATCCATCCATCCATCCATCTATCCATCCATCCATCCATCTAACTAGCTCTATAATAATCAAAGAAAAAGAGGCTATCAATTTGAGAATATGGGCGTGGACATGAGAGGGGTTAGAAGGGAGAAACCTAAAGAGGGCCTGGAGTGAGAAAAGGGAAGAAGGAAGTGTAGTATTACATTTTAAGTTAAAATATATTAAAAATAATTGCTCAAAACTCTGGAAAATGTTAGGGATATAGCTCTGTTTGTAGAGTTCTTGCCTTGCATAAATGATGCTTTAAGCTAGATCCTCAGCACCACATAAACTGGGTGTGGTTGTACATACATATAATCCCAGAAGATCAGGAGAAATAAATGGAAGATCGAGAGTCTGAGGTCAATTTTGACTACATAGCAAATTAGAGGTTAGCGTGAGATTTCTGAGATTCTGTCTCAAGGAAAGAGAGTAATCCAAGCCAAATAAAACCACAATAAACAATAAACAAACAGACAGACAGATAGACAGGCAGGCACGCAGGCAGACACAACACACCCTGAAAAACCTAAAACTCTAATTTTCCCTTAGGATGCTCTGCTCTGTGCTCCTACACTAATTAAAAGGAAGGAGAACAATCTCTGCTAAGTAGTTAAGTCTCTTAGATATAGTCATGCTGTAGGTGTAGACTCTGATAAATCTCAGTATAAGTCTACATGGTCTTATGGATGTATGTGTTTGTTATGTGTTATATGCATGCACATGAGCTTGGGTGTTTGTACATGTGTATATATGCATGAGAGAGAGAATGAATGGTCCTGCCACAGTTGGGAGTTCACAAAGGTCAGCACACTCCAGGCTCCATGAGGAACAGCTGTGCAATAGCTCTATTGATACTAATGACAGAGTGGGACTAAAACTGAACGGAGAACAGCGCCCTCAGTGCACTGTGCTGGGTAGTGACAGAACCTCAGAAGACAGCTCTGTCTTAGAGGTTCCTTTGCTCTGTGGTGCCTCTTAGATCTCAGATGAAGATCTCACTGAGTGTGTTTGTGCTTTTTGGCTTCTGTGCAAAATAATACCACACTGACAGTTAGGGTCAGGGAAGATGGCTTCCAGTGTTTTGTTTAGGAACATGGACACTGAGCTGCTGGCGAAATGAGGTTGGAGTTTCTTCAGATTAACTTGCAGAGAGTAGATGGTGCCGGCTGTGGCCCTATGGAACTAAAGCTGACTAGATTCTTCCCAGCGTCCCTCTGCAAGTCTTCCTACAGGGGGATTGTCAACATTATCTTTGATCCTTTGCTGGCCATGAAAGGAGCCCCTAAAAGCCAAGACACGACCACTTGAATTTCGCTATCCATCAGTCCAGCCCCTTTTAAAAGGGGAACAATAATAATAATAATAAAAATATTCAGTGTACAAATGGACAGCAAGGAGTGGTAGCAATCTCTGTAAGGTAGAAATTGAGGAAGCTGCTCCCGAGAGTGTATGCCTTCCTCAGGAGGCCTGAGGGATGCTGAGCAATCTCTCTGAAGGCTCCTTTCTAGCAGAGGACAGCAGGTAGTTTGGCTTTTCTTGTCCTTGTGGAGTGATGAGGGGAAAATGATGCATGGCTTTTAGCTGATGAGTCCACTTTGCAAGGCTGCAAGTGCCCGCCTTCTCTGCACTCCCGGGTGGGTTGGGAGACATGAGCTTAAATCAGAGGCATGCAGGCACTGGCATCTCCCTTTGCTTGCCACATCTGTAGCAACACCATGAGGGAGAGGCTTCATTTTTCTCCTCCTACCAGCACCTGCCACTTCTTAAAAGCACCATGAAACAAAAGACATCTGTGTGTGGAAGTGAACCTCAGGGGGCCTCTGGGAGTGGATGTGTTTGCTTTTCTAAACCACTGACATTGCAAGTTAGAACTGAGGGCTGAGAAGCAACACTTGGTGCCTGATGTACAGAGACATGGGAAACCCAATGAGCCAGAATGGTCCCCACAGGGGACCGAGGCCTCAGGCAGGGTTGACATTTTTGTGGTCCTCACTTAGCCCTCTCCTAGCTCCTGCTGGGGCTACATGGGCCAAGGAGGAAGCTGAATAAATTAGAGCTAACTCCAAACATTTCAAAGAGCTGTTGGGAAATGGGCCAAATTTCACAAATTTCTAGGGCAAGTTAGTATCATGCAGTTTGATGGATATTATTAAGAAAATGAGTCATCTTCCCTCCCATCCTCCCCTTCTTCCTTCCTCCTTTTCTTCTTCCTTTCTTCCTTCTTTCCTTCCCTCCTTCCTTTTAATCTCTGTCTCTGCCTCTCTATTTGTCTCTGTTTCTTTCTCTCTCTCTCTCTCTGTCTCTTTGATTCTGTCTGTCTCTGTCTGCCTCCCTTTATCTGTCTCTGTCTCTCTCTCTATTTACCTCTCTCTTTCCATGGTTTTGTATATGAGCTCATGTGTGTGTGTGTGTGCCTCACTATTAGGAACACTGGGCTTACAGATACACCCGGCATGATTCCAGGAATTCAAACTGAGATCCTCATGCTTGCAGCACAAGTACATTACCCACTAAGTCATTTCCCTAGCCCCGTGTAGCCCAGACTAGCTTCAAGCTCATCCTTGTGCTTCTGCTTCAGTGTACCCTAGGAATGCGCATCACCATGACTGGCCACATTCTATTTAGAAGCATGATGTGATGGTTAATTCTTTCTCATTTTTTTAAATCAATCATTTTATTCATTTACATTTTAAATGATATCCCCCTTCCTGGTTACCCCTCCATAAGCCCCCTATCCCATTTCCCCTCTTCTTCCTCCCCTTTGACTCTATGAGGATGCTCCTCCACCCACTCACCCACTCCCGCCTCACTGCTCTAGCATTCTTTTACACTGGGACATCAAGCCTCCACAGTACCAGGACCTCCCCTCCCATTGATGCCAGATAAGGCAATCCTCTGCTACATAGGTATCTGGAGCCATGGATCCCTCCATGGTGGTTCTTCAGTTGGTGGTTTAGTCTCTGGGAGCTCTGGGTGCTTCAGTTAGTTGATATTGTTCTTCCTATGGGGTTGCAATCCCCTTTAGCTCCTTCAGTCTTTCCCCTAGCTCTTCCATTGGGGTCTCTGGGCTCATTCCAGTGGTTTTTTGTGGGTATCTGCATCTGTAATGGTCAGGTGATGGTAGAACCTCTCTGGGAACAACCATACCAGACTCCTGTCAGAAAGCATTTCTTGGCATCAGCAATAGTGTGAGGGATTGGTGTCTGCAGATGGGATGCATCCCTAGGTGGGATGGTCTCTGGATGGCCTTTGTGCAATGTATGATGATCATATTCAATTCCCTTCTCCTAACTCCTCCGAGGTCTCCACCCCATCCCTACCCATAGAAAATTTGATAGTCAACATGATTAGATTAAGGAACATCTAGGTTAGCAGAACACACTCTGGGTGTACCTATGAGAACATCTGTAGAAGTGATGAGCTCACTAGGGCTATGACCTGACAACTGGAGTAATTCCTGTTTTTTTCTTTAAATTTATTTCTATTTCATGTTCATTGCTGTATGGCCTGCATGTCTGTCTGTGTGAAGGCATCAGATTCCCTGGAACTGGAGTTATAGACAATTGTGAGCTGCCATGTGGGTATTGGGAACCTGAGTCCTCTGGAAGAGTAGTCAGTGCTCTTAACCCCTGAGCCACCTCTCCAGCCCTGGAGTAATTCTTAATGGATTTGAAACACAATAGAATTGTTGGGAGTGGTGGAAAATTGGAGATGGAGCCTTTGGAAAAAGGAAGTCACTAGAGATGTGTCCTTAGGGTTACATGGCCTTCTTGTTTTATCTCTGCCTTCTGCTTCCTGATAATCATGATGTGAACAGCCTCCTTGCCTTCCTTGTCCCGTGGGTCTGACACTTCTGAATGTGACCCCAAACAAACCCTTCCTCATTTAAGCCACCTTTGTCAGCTGTTTTCACCTTTGTCAGCTGTGTTGTTTCACAGCAACACACAAACCACCAACATGCAGGCCTAGAAAACTCTTCTAACCTACATTAAGTGAAACTAAATATGTGCATGTGTGTTTCTAAATAACCACAGTTAATGTTATCTGGGGGTTCGTGCAAGCTAAATAAAACATAAAACACTTCATGCAAAAATAAAAGAAACATGTATATTAAAGGGATCTGGTCCTAATAGAGTTATCAAAGCATCAAATATCTCCTGTGCTCAGAGGAAGTCTCTAGTGGAAACACAAACACACACCGTGCTTACCCAGGCTTGGTTCTAACCCTCTTTTGTTTCTTGTAGGTGAGGATACATTCATGATCTAATTATCAAAGTTAGAAAAAAATGAACATTTACCAAATGCCTGCTGTATTCCAGGCATGTGTAGAGGATGTTCACCAAAACAATGAGACCACTGGGAGGAAGTAGTGAGACTTTAACTACACGAGTGTTTAGCCAATTTGTCTAAACCCTTAGACTGAACACTTGTTCAAAAAAATTTTTTTTAAATTGTCGATTTAGAAAGCAATGGGAGAACCAAACTGAAGCAAGACTCAGGAAAGGAAACACACTATCAGAGAAACTACAGGAACTGCCCGTGGGAGGGTGTCTTAGTCAGGGTTTCTATTCCTGCATAAACATCATGAACAAAAAGCAAGTTGGGGAGGAAAGGGTTTATTTAGCTTACTTCCATATATCTGTTTATCACCAGAAGAAGTCAGGACTGGAACTCAAGCAGGTCAGGAAGCAGGAGCTGATGTAGAGGCCATGGAGGGATGTTCCTTACTGGCTTTACCTGGCTTGCTCAGCCTGCTCTCTTATAGAACTCAAGACTTCCAGCCCAGGGATGGCACCACCCACAAGGGGTCCTACCCCTTTGATCACTAATTGAGAAAATGCCCCACAGCTGGGTCTCATGGAGGCATTTCCCCAACTGAAGCTCCCTTCTCTGTGATAACTCTAGCCTGTGTCAAGTTGACACACAAAACCGGCCAGTACAACCGACCCATTGTCAACTTGACACAAACACGTCACTATTAAGCCTCACAACTTACTTTCTTATTCATCCCCAAGATCTAAAGTCCCACAGTCTTTACATTTTAAAAGTTCAATCAATTTAAAATGTCCAATATCTTTTAAAATTCAAGGTCTCTTAACTGTGGGTGCCACTAAAATACTTTCTTCCTTCAAGAGGGGAAAATATCAGAGTACATCACAATCAAAGGCAAAACCGATGTCTGGGATCCAACTCACGACCTTCTGGGCTCCTCTAAGGGCTCTGGTCACTTCTCCATCTCTGCCCTTTGTAGCACACATCTTGTCTTCTAGGCTCCAGATGCCTGTACTCCACTGCTGCTGCAGTCATTGGTGGTCATTGCATGGTACTGACATTTCCAAAACACTGCTGTCTTCCACTGTAACTAGGCTTCACCAATAGCCTCTCAGACTCTCTTCATGGTTCCAAGCCTCAACTCCTTTGCATGACACCTTCAGTCCTGGGCCATCAATTGCAACTGAGGCTGCACCTT
>NW_022196913.1:13585595-13596310 GCF_008632895.1 Mastomys coucha | reverse complement strand
GGACTGGAACTCAAGCAGGCCAGGAAGCAGGAGCTGATGCAGAGGCCATGGAGAGATGTTTCTTACTGACTTGCTTCTCCAGGCTTGCTCATCCCGCTCTCTTATAGAACCCAAGACTTCCAGCCAAGGGATGGCACCACCCACAAGGGGCCCTACCCCCTAAGAGGTGGACAGCGACTACCATGATGAGAACATGTACTACAGCTAGTCTTCTATATTCCCACATCGATCAGAGAAAGATATGCTGACATCACCATCTACATCAGGTCAGCTGTCTCAATTTGGGGCAAGTTTATTTGGGCAACAAAAGGGAGAACTGGTGGGCGGTCCTTCCTATGACACGACCCTTGAGTGACAGTTCTGTTTGACTGCCTCCAATATCGTGAGGAAAGGACAGGACTCTATGGTGAGGACTGATGGACATACGTTATCTGAGAAAATAAACTACCAGCCTCCAGCTCTGAGCTTTCCCATCCCCAGAGTAGCAAATGTTGAAAGAAGTTGCACAGGTGACAAACAGCATGTTTGGTGCTTCAAGAAAGAAGTTTGTAGAGGGGGTAGGGCCCCTTGTGCGTGGTGCCATCCCTGGGCTGGAAGTCTTGAGTTCTATAAAAGAGCAGGCTGAGCAAGCTAGGGGAAGCAAGCCAGTAAGGAACATCCCTCCATGGCCTCTACATCAGCTCCTGCTTCCTGACCTGCTTGAGTTCCAGTCCTGACTTCCTCTGGTGATAAACAGCTATATGGAAGTAAGCTAAATAAACCCTTTCCTCCCTAACTTGCTTCTTGGTCATGATGTTTATGCAAGAATAGAAACCCTGACTAAAACAGAGGGTGAGGGGGTGGTGATGTCCTGGTCTACATGATAGTAGACACAGCCTTAGATCAAGGGAAATGCGAATGTTTTAAGTGATGTGAGATCACACAATCCTTTTCTACCTTAAAGTTTTTAGAAAAAAAAGTGTGTGTGTGTGTGTGTGTGTGTGTGTTATGATGAGAACTTTCTTTGCAAACCTGAAGACCATGTAAAGCTGGGTGCAGTACTACACATCTGTAATCTCAGTATTCCTAGAGTGAGATGGGAAGCTGAGGGAAGAGAACCCCCAAGCTCATGGACCAGTGAGTCTGATATACACAGCCATGAACAACAAAGAAGATAGTCTGTCTCAAACAAAGCAGAAGGTGAAGATGATGCTGAGGTTGTCTTCTGATTCTTGCAGGTATACTGTGCGCACATGTACATATACATATACACACATATACATATACATGCACACACATCACACACATAAATAAATAAATAAGGGAAGATTTAAAATAGAAAAAATATTGGAAGAGTGTATGTGTGGGATGCACGCAAATGTATGCAAGATGTATGCATGTTACAATAATAGAATAGAGCATCATTTAAGTGAGAAGGTGAGAGTACTTGATTTTTCTCTCGGATCATCAAGACGCAGTGGTATCAATGGTACCAAAGAGGTGTGGGCATCTACCTTGTCTTCTGTCCTGGGGCTGCACAGTGGTGACAGAGGTGACTGGAGCTGTGGGTCCTAGTGAAGGGCTGAGCAGTGGAATTTTTAAGTTAATTGACAATACACTGGCCCCTGGCTATGTTGCAAAAGTTGAGTTTCTTTCTCACCCAATTTGCAGATGAAGGCAAAAAAGAACAGTGTGAGCTCACCTCCACCCCACAGAATTCTCATTTGCTTTCTCTTTGGTTCCATTTTCCAGCCAGGGATATAGGGAATGTCTGACCTATTAAAACAGAGCAGAGTGCTATGGCAATTAAAAAGCTAATTTTAGACCCCGGACTACTTTTCTGCCAATGACCTGAGCATTTCAGACTGAGGTTTTGGAGGTATGTAGCTAATTGTAGTTGTGATTCACTTCCGTCCATCCCCACTACACACAAGATGCCTGGGTCCAGCTAGCCTGGGCCAGAATTTAGCCAGAAGGAACCTGGGATGGCATTGTTTATGGACAAAAGGAAAATATATAGTTTCTTACAGTCTGTTGTGATTTCATAGGGAGAGTTGACTCTGGCATCTCCGCAGGGGGATGTGCTCACATAGAGATGGAAGAGGATGTTTTCTCGCAGCCTGTAGCCTCCTTCTTTTAAACGTATGAATATTGATCTCTCAGGGTCTTCTTGATGCTTGCTATGGACACAAAGAGGATGTAGGTCACTGATAAGAAAACAAATGGAGACGTTCCAACAGGAGCTTGCTTTTGTCTTGTTTCATGGGATTACTAGTTCCCCAGTTTTTACTTCTTGTATGCATCATATGCTCTTTGCCCTTGCATGAACAAACTCAATCAGCAGAATTGTTTCCATCTCCACCCTCCCTGACCATTCACACTTAGTGCTTTCTCTTGCTCTCTTTGCTCTCTTCACTCTCTCTCTCTGTAGTGCATGTGTTTGTTTGTTTGTTTGTGTGTGTGTATGTGTGTGTGTGTGTGTGTGTGTGTATGTGTGTAGGTCAGAGGACAACCTTGGTTGTTATTCCTTACAAGTCAGATGACATCCAGACATTCACTTTTATTTACTTTTTTGACACAGGGTCTCTCATTGGTCTGTAACTCACTAAGTAGGCTAGGAAAGTAATGAGCCCCTGGGGTCTGCCTCCTTGTCCTCAGCTCCAGAATTACAAGCATGTGGTGCCACTCTGCCTGACTGGATTTGTTTGTTTGTTCCTTGGTTTAAGCATGAATTTTGAGTGTCATACTCTGGTTCTCATTCTGTATGACTATTACTTTACAAACTGAATGATATCTTCAGCTACTATGCTGTTTTAAGTTTATCTTTTATAAGTCAGTTATCTACCATAAAACCATAATCCTCTGTGCTTGCAAGGCCCCATTCATGGAGTGTCCTGGGGCACTACTGACTAAAGTAGTCTTAGTGGGTACCAATAAGTACAGTAGAGGAAGAGGGATTTTATCAGACTAGGTGGAAACAGCAAACAATACAGAATTGGCTTTTCTTTTCATCCAGGGCAGATCTAGAACAAACCAATGCTTCCTGGACTTGGAGCTTTGTATTCCTCTTGCTCCAGCAAAACCTTCTTCATAGTCCCTAACTGCACATCTCAGCAGCCTGTCCTCCCAAGGGAGTGATGATGCGCAACAGGCATTGAATAACTGAGCTATGCTTTCTCTCCTGGACTCCTTGCAAGCCTCTGGAAGTTTATTTTCTGCAATTTTTGCTATTTACACATGTTCTACCCCATTGGTGATGGATTCTGTGTTGCAGGGCCTTGAAATCTCAAATGCAGATGAATGGACATGCTCTCCTCAGAAAACCTTGAGGCTACGACAAACTTGTGTACTACCACATCCTTCCATCTGCCCAAGCGGACTCCTCCATCATGTGTGGATCTTCTTCCATAGCCCTGGGAGTGATTGCACCCAGTCTTGGTCCCCAGTGCAGAGCCAGGCCCATTGTGGGAAACTTTACTTTTTCTTGAGGTCTTTTGCAACCATTGTTGGCACCCTCCTGCAGAACATGGGTGGGGTGTGACTGTCTTTGACTTTTCCAGACAGTTGTGCAAGTGCCCAGAATGCATCCAAATCTGGGCAAAGTTGGCCGAATTGTCTTCTGTGACAGAGACATATTCCAACTGAGCAGCTGGGTATTCTTCCCCACATTTGAGGGATTTCCAGCTTTCATCTCTTCCATTTGACCTCTCACCAGGCTTCCTGAATGGACGTGGCAATAGATCATGCACAGCCCAGAGGCTCAGATAAAATTAATTGGTGTATTAAGGTTTTGCCTTTATTTGAGTCTGTTTGGCATATGTTTAGGCCTTTCTTCCCTTCCCAGAAAGGGCAGCTGGTAGATGCCAGGGAAGAACATTGTGTCAAAGAGAAGCACAACAATTAAACTACTGTGACTAGCTTGGTTCAGGAATGTGTATGAAGTCCACATGATCAAATCTACCTGTGTTTCTACAGGAGTGTGATGTCTTCCAGAGAGATTCCTGCTCATGTGGCAGCCTGCTTTTCCCTAATGGATACAATGATGACATCAGAAACTTCAGTACTGGAGCACATTTCTTAGTACCTCTTCACTCTAGAAAGTCCTTATTAAAATGTATATGAGAGGCTTGGAAAACACAAGGATCCCAGTTTGTTCCCTAGAACCTATGTAAAATAAAATCTAGGTTTGCTGGAATGTGCTTTTGATCCTATTGCCAGGGAGGCAGAGAGACAGGGCCAATTCCTACCTCACCAGCCAGTCTACCTTATTTGGGGAGTTTCAGGTCAGTGAGATGTCCTGTCTCAAAACAAACAAGATGGATGGCTTTTGAGGAATGACATCTGAGGTTATTTTATGATATCCACATGCACACATGCACATACACACACACACAAGCACACACATGCACACACATGTATATGTACACATAAAATGTATGTGTGTGTGTGTGTAACCAGAAAAGAGGTGAGATCTTGAAGCCTGTCAGTATTGATTTTAGTCACATTGACATCTAGAAGTCTAGAGAATGGAACATATTTGGTAATGTGGGTATGTGAGAAGAACAGAGGCCATCAGGACAGAGTGACTTGATCTTGTAGGACAAGGACTACAAAATATTGAACATCTATATCAAGATGGCCACTGTGTATTTTGTAAGAGTAGTTTGCCTTTGGTTTGCACAATGGAAACAGCCTAACCTGGAGATGAGGACTCCACAGTCCTCCAAGAAATAAAATGATAGCCCACTTACTAGCCTGGCACCTGAGAGATGGCCCTAACTCAACACAAAGAACCTTATGCTGTCTAAGAAACTGTGCTAGCTGAGAAATTCCTCAAACCAAACTGACCAGGGAGCAGAGGGGACCCTTTTCCCTTTGTATAAATAACTGAACTTTAAGCCCTGCTTGAAGTGGACACAATTTTGTCAGAATTGAGTAGAGGTGTCAATGTCAACTGGGCACCTTCTCATGACTGAAATGAAACTTTTACCAGAGAGCAAGCACACGGATCCAAATCATCTCACTTTGTACCAAACACTCGTTCAAATCAATCAATGGAATTACAGTTCCAGAGAGCAATGGCTCCTGTTTCCCAAGATAGTGAAGTTATTGTTTCCTTCCTTTCTTCTCTCTCTTCCTTCTTTCTTCTTCCCCCTTCTTTCTCCTTTTTTCCTATGGTGTCTTTTTTTGTCCTGGCCTCTCCCTTCTTTGAGTGGTTGCTCTTTTTTTTTTTCGAGAAAACCCCTGTGATCTATATTGTGAAATGTATTGTTGTCTTTTCCCATTGAAGTTTATAATTTGAGTAGCTGGCTGTATAAACAGCTTATTAAAGGCATGGAAGACCCAGGGATGGCTGTTCCCGGTGGTCTTGTTGACATTTGAGTTTCATAAAGGAAGTTGTTGTTTGAGGGATGTTGTCATAGCTGCCCAAATGTTTTAATTGAGAAATTACCAAAATTGAATTAGTCATGGCAAGTGTTATTCCTGTTCATCTATGCCTGTGAACTTCTGTGGGGTGGTGGTGTGTATAACCTGTAGGCAAAGAGGATATTTCTTGGAATAAGATGTTCAGTGTAATGCAGACATCTGGAAATTTAACACTTCAAGGTCTGTGTGGTACTCAAAGGGTGTTCCAAGTCTGAATAAAAATAGATAATATGTGGTACACAGTCACTTACTATGTATAGGATCTGCAAAGATAAGTGAATGAGCTGGCTGTGGGTCACCTTCCCACTATCTGGTTGCCTGGCTTCTCACTAAGTAAGATGTGTAGTCCAGCCCATGCCAGGGGCCCCTTTACCTCAAGTGCAGCTCCAGCTGAGTGTAGAGGAAGTGAAGAAATGCCCGCCTGGCCACGATCTCAGCATGACAGTCGTTGACAACCAGCCCCTGGTCACTGATGTGTTCACCGCTGATACACTTGGTTCCAGAAGACAGAACGATGACCTGTGCTTGTTTGGTGTCCAAGCCTAGGGGACACAGAAGGTTCTCAGAACAGCTTAGGCTTCAAGGACCCCACTGCAGGGGACTTTTCAACCTTTGTGTAGACACCAATCTTGGTGCTTATATGGCTGACATCCATGGTAGTATGGTGATTTGATTAATCTTCATTGTGAACTTGACTATATTTAAAATCAAATAGGAGACTTGTTAGACATGCTTCAAGGTATATTTATGTTTCCAACGATGACCAACTGATGGGAAAATTTCATTCTGAATGCGATAGCACCATCCTTTGGGCTGGGAACCTTCATGGAACAAAAGAGGGTAAAGAAAAAGCAAGTGGAGTATTGTGGTGGTTTGTATATGCTTGGCCAAGTGAGTGGCACTATTTGGAGGTGTGGCCTTGTTGGAGAAAGTGTGTCACTGTGGATGTGGGATTTTAGACCCTCATCCTAGTTGCCTGGAAGCCAGTCTTCTCTTATTTGCCTTTGGAACAAGATATTGAACTCTCAGCTCCTGTGCCATGTCTGCCTGGATGCTGCCATGCTTCTGATAATGAACTGAATAGCTGAACCTGTAAGCTAGCCTTAATTAAATGTTGTCCTTATAAGAATTGCCTTGGTCATGGTGTCTGTTCGCAGCAGTAAAACCCTAACTAAGACCAATATAGATCGTCCCCTTTACTTGCTTTCCAGCCCACTAAGATGCAAGGTTCTCTATCCTATGCCATTTCTAGAAACAATGGACTGTAATCTCAGAAACCACAGTAAAAATAAATATTTCCTCCTATTACATTGTACAGTCATTCAAAAGTCAGGTGCTGGGTTGATAGACATCATTCTGAGAGCTGGGACTAGGAGCAGCATGGTCATCCTTGAGTTTTGCCCCAGTGGCTGCTGACCTGGTAAGGAAGTAAGGGATTTGTTGTTGTTGTTGTTGTTGTAAAATCCTGAAGAGATATTGATATTAGAAAGGACTGACAGTCATAGATAAACCTATCTCTGGGGGAAGAGAAGAGGGCCACTGCAGGGGCTCCTAATGACACTCTAAGAGGTTGGGCTCTCATTCATGTGTGCTGTAGCAACATGAATTCAACCTCCAGAAGTTTTGCCAGAGGTCCCTACCCTCCAGAATGACAGCTGTATCCTCTCTGAGAGAGTCACTGATGGGGAAGGGTTTGACACAGAACATGGTGAGGGAACAAGAAGGACTCCTAGCCTGGCCTATATCCTGAATGACACATTTGCATTTTCTGTGGAGAGGTGGCCCTAAGTGTGACTTGAATATATGTCTGTCACAGGCTCATGCATTTGAAAGCTCACTCCCTAGGCAGCAGTGCTGTTTGGGAAGGTTGTGGAACATTTAGGAGGTGGATCTTCATTGGATGAAGTGGATCACCAGGAACAGGCTTGACATTTCATAACAGGCCACATTTCCTAGTCACTGTTTTCTGACCATGGGCACAACATGACCATCCATCTCTTGCCAATATGCCTTCCTGCCTTTGGAACTGTAGGCCACAGCAAACCTGTCCTTTCTTATGTTGCTTCTTGTGAGGTGTTTTCCCACAACAATGGGGAAAGTTACTAGGATACAAGATGTTGGGGAGACACCTGTGCCTACTTGTGGTCTATGATCATTGGCTTTTATTTCCTTCAGCTTTCAGGATCCGTGTGAGTAGTAGAATTCAGATCACCTCATTCCTTCACCTTCTATCCACAATGTGCTTCCCTGTCTAAGTCGAACACACTCGAGCACTGTGGGGACACCTGCCCTTCGAAGCCTAGTACCTCAGTAGAGTACTGATGTCTTTACAGTCAGTAGAGGTCTATCCTGAAGCTGAAACAAGGCTCAGTGGTTTGGAACACTTAAGAGTGTGTGTTTTATGTACATCTTATGCCTCAAGAGCAAGGTGAAAGCGCAATATAGCTATGGGGTCTATATGGAGTCACTCAGGGCACAGAAGTATGAAGGCTTGTGACATGGCACAGAGTCAAGTTCAGAACACGTCTGCTCTACAGTTACATTTCATATTCTGGGTCTGGGGCTGAGGAAGCAATGTCTGAGTGGATTATCCCTCCTGTAGGTTGTCCTGTTTAGGGTTGGAGACCATATCAGCATGGAATGGTCAGTGCAGATAGAATGACTGGTCCTACTCTGAGGCTACCACAACTGACAGCATCCTTGAGAAGGAGCTTTGAGTTGTGCCCATGGCAGCTGCTTGGGATCTGGACTTGGTTCTGATCCCATTCCAGGGTGCGGGGTGGGCTGTGATTTAGGGGCACGTGTCTATGTGTGTGTCTTGAATCTTTACATACCTTTTCTCTTTGGATATGTTCATTGAACACGGTGCTGTAACTATACAAGAACATTTAAAACTCTTTCATACATATATTATAATACTTCCCGATCACATTAATCTCTTCACCCTTTCTTTTCCTCATCTGACCCTCATGAACTTCACCTTTTCTGGTAAGCATCCATTGTCTCACTTTTATGTCTTCTTGTTTTGTTTTTGGTTTATTTTGAGACTCATTTGATCATGGATAGATGGGTATCTACTGGAGCATGGGCACTCACCAGTAAGCACACCGCTGAAGACAATGGCTTCTCAAGGAAAGGCCAGCTCACTTGAATCTCTTCCTCATCTATGATGGAATATTGATGGGCCCACTCTCATGCAGGTGGCTGCAGTTGCTATGAGCTCATGAGTGCAATGGCCATGTCAGGCCCAGAAGACAGCATTTCATGGCTCTACTCTCTATCATCTGGCTCATACAGAGGACACTTTAATACAAGTATATATTGTACATTGAATACATTTCTCTATAAACCCTACCTTCATGTTCTCATTCACTCCTATTACTGTCCTCTTTATCCCTAGACACTTCTGATTCTATTTTTTTATGTCACATATATGTATATCTATTGATACCTATTATTATATAGATACCTATTATTTTTATTTAGAAAACTAAAACAATATATATACATACACATATCATACATGTATCATATATGATCACATATATGCATAAACATGTATATACACATACATATATATTTCATATGATATATGATATATATGTATATATGCGTGTATATGATTTTAGGTGTTTATATAAAATTTTTATTTCTCAAATCTTTTTTTTTTTTGGTTTTTCGAGACAGGGTTTCTCTGTATAGCCTTGGCTGTCCTGGAGCTCACTTTGTAGACCAGGCTGGCCTCGAACTCAGAAATCCACCTGCCTCTGCCTCCCAAGTGCTGGGATTAAAGGCGTGCGCCACCACCGCCCGGCTTATTTCTCAAATCTTACACCTAAGAATAATGTCACAAATTTATAATAACAATGGAAGTGCAGGGAGATTCACACTGGAAGTCTTAAAGCTTTCTTCCTCCCTCAGAAGCTACAGGGATAGATGGGAGGAAGCAGTAGCAGAATTTCCTTCTGTTCCCATTCAGCTCTTTTGTTTTGTTGTTTGTTTGTTTTTCGAGACAGGGCTTCTCTGTGTAGCCCTGGCTGTCCTGGAACTCACTCTGTAGACCAGGCTGGCCTTGAACTCAGAAATCCGCTTGCCTCTGCCTCACAAGTGCTGCGATTGCCCAGCAAAGATTTATTTATTATAGTAAATAAGTACACTATAGCTGTCTTCAGATGCACCAGAAGAGGGCGTCAGATCTCATTATGGGTGGTTGTGAGCCACCATGTGGTTGCTGGTATTTTGAACTCAGGACCTTCGGAAGAGCAGTCAGTGCTCTTACCCACTCCTAGGTTGGAGCAAGCATCACAGAAGGCAAATAAGGGGAGCTGTGTGTCCCAGGTTTGAGCAGGCCTCCTGAGAGGCAGGCAAAGCTGTGGGTTGGGGGGTGGTGCTCTGATCCACAACTGCAGATGTAAGCAGACTAGAAGGAAGATGGTGTTCCAACAGGGAGGGGCAGAGCCCCTGGCTACTGGGCTTGATGAGGTCCCAGCAGTCTAGAAGATTGATGTGGTGGCCTCCCCTGTGTGTCTTGGGTTAGAGCAAGTCTCCTGGGAGGTAGGCAGAGCTGTGCGGTGGGCCATAGTATACAAACCTATAGCTGCCCATTTAAAATCTTTTTAAAAATTCAAACTTATTAAAATTCTTTCATCAATTTCTCTATATTTTTTTCACTATGCCACTAGTTAAAATTACCAACATGGATGAAATACATTGTATTTTCACCAGGTGGTACTAAAGTGAACAGTTTAACACAGAAAGTACCCAGTTATTTTATGCAATTAACCCGCGTCATCAAAGATATGTATACAAGAACTTAAACAGTCATTCTTCAAAAGCTGGCGCAGAACATTTATAAGTTTGCCATCCTGTTGCCTAAGCAATGCAATGTAGCAACTATTTGTATAGCATTTACTTTGTGTTGGGCATTGTAAGTAAGTTAGAGATGGCTCAAGCACAAATGATGTTCAGAGTTTATGTGTAAATATGACAGCATTTTATACAAAAGATCTGAGCATCCTCAGAAGACCTAGCATCAACTTCCTTCACTTAAAAACATATTTTAAGTAAATGGAATTAAATCACATTCTTTTTTTTTTTCCACTCAACTTGTGCTTTTATTCTTCTTTGGAATGACAGTTCCAGGTATCACTAAATAGAGTATTAACAAATGAGAATGTCAGTCTTCTAGAAATAACATTCTTGTTTCCCTTTTGTACCCCAACTCCTCCTAGAGACCCCCCTTTTCAATACCTACAATATCTTTTTTTGTCATATTCCTTAAAATTTATAAAATATTATAACAATAAAAA
>NW_022196913.1:13555209-13584916 GCF_008632895.1 Mastomys coucha | reverse complement strand
GAAAGAGTAACTTATAAAGTCCTCTTCCTCAAACTTGATACAAGAGCTACAAATGTCAAGCAAAGCATCCACTCTCACTCTTTGTTGATCTCTTTCCTACAAGCCACCTCCCAAGTTAATTGTCTATGTCTCCCTTGGGGGTATATAAATACTTTTGAAATATATAAGCTGTTCTGAAAACCATAGTATAGTGTAAAAACATGAAATAAACAATACTACTAATAGAGAGATAGGAGAAGCAAGATTTCAAGACCCTTATGTTATATACAGCAAGACACTATCACAAACAAGCTGAAAGTGTATATAGATTGTACAATATTAGACCTATTTCTCCAATTACCAAATTAGAGAGACCATTGGATGACAATCAACAAATTTCCGATTTCTCATATTTTTGTATTTCAATCAATTAGGATATGTTGGTAATATTAATTTTCATGTTAAGATATTAAGAAAAGGTAATTGTTACTTCCTGTTGTTTTTGTTGTAAGAGATGGAATTAGATCTGTGTGGATTTATTAAAAGATTGCTTTCTTGCTTCTTCTAGGGTGTAGTTTTACTCCTTATGTTGATGTTTTCCATCTATTATCCTTTGTAGGGTTGGATTTGTGGAAAGATATTCTGTAAATTTTGTTTTGTTATGGAATATCTTGTTTTCTCCATCTATGGTAATTGAGAGTTTTGCTGGGTATAGTAGTCTGGGCTGGCATTTGTGTTCTTGTAGGGTCTGTATGACATCTGCCCAGGATCTTCTAGCTTTCATAGTCTCTGGTGAGAAGTCTGGTGTAATTTTTGATAGGCCTGCCTTTATATGTTACTTGACCTTTTTCCTTTACTGCTTTTAAAATTCTTTCTTTGCTTAGTGCATTTGGTGTTTTTATTATTATGTGATGGGAGGAATTTCTTTTCTGGTCCAGTCTATTTGGAGTTCTGTAGGCTTCTTGTATGTTCATGGGCATCTCTTTCTTTAGGTTAAGGAAGTTCTCTTCTATAATTTTATTGAAGATATTTACTGACCCATTATCTTGGGAGTCTTCACTCTCTTCTATACCTATTATCCTTAGGTTTGGTCTTCTCATTGTGTCCTGGATTTTCTGGATGTTTTGGGTTAGGAGCTTTTTGCTTTTCGCATTTTCTTTGACTGTTGTGTCAGTGTTTTCTATGGTGTCTTCTGCCCCTGAGATTCTCTCTTCTATCTCTTGTATTCTATTGGTGATGCTTGCATCTATGACTCCTGATTTCTTTCCTAGGTTTTCTATCTCCTGGGTTGTCTCTCTTTCTGATTTCTTTATTGTTTCTATTTCCATTTTTACATTCTGGATGGCTTTGCTCATTTCCTTCACCTGTTTGATTGTGTTTTCCTGTAGTTCTTTAAGGGATTTTTGTGTTTCCTCTTTAAGAATTTCTAGCTCTTTACCTGTGTTCTCCTTTATTTCTTTGAGGGTGCTATTTATGTTTTTCTTAAGGTCCTGTACCATCATCATGAAAAGTGATTTTATATCTGAATCTTGCATTTCCGGTGTGATGGTGTGTCCAGGACTTTCAATGATGGGAGAATTGGGTTCTGATGATGCCAAGTAATCTTTGTTTGTGTTGTTTATTTTCTTATGCTTGCCCCCTGACATCTGCTTATCTCTAGTGCTACCTGCCCCTGCTAAATCTGACTGGAGCCAGTCCTTCCTGTGATCCTGGTTGTGTCAGAACTCCTCAGAGTCAAGCTCTCTCTGTGATCCTGTGATTCTGGGATCCTGTGACCCTGGGCTTGTTAGAGCACCTGGGAGTGCAGCAGCTTCCTCTGGGTGTTGTGGCAATGGTTGCATATCCTGGGCCCAAGGTCTGCTCAGGACACCAGCCCAGAGAGACCGGAAAGAACTCAAGCCACTCTGCTGGCAGAGTTCCTGTGTTCCTGGTCCTGCTGGTCCCAGTTACTCCTGGTATTGGGACAGATGATGTCCTCCTGAGATGAGATGAGATCCTGAGAGTGTCAGAGCACCTGGAAGTGGAGCTTCCTCTGGTGTTGTGGGACTGGCTGCAAAGCTTGCGCCCAAGGTCCACTCAGGACACCAGCCCAGAGAGACTGGCCCATTCAGCCCTTTTGAGGTGAATCTCTCCCCAACTATGTGAGGTTACATAGAGGCAAAAGGGATCACCTGCAAATTACTTCCCTCCTTGCTGGTCTACTTAGGTGGTCTTACAACTGCTGATGTTCAGGGCTTATAAAATCAGAGAAGCATATAATTTTTTTTTGTGGAATGATTTATAGAATAATGAAAGTGAGTTTCTGCCTGTGACCAATGGAAAGAATTGTAACATCTCTGTCAGGATTGCTGGAGGCAGTTTGTAAAATATCTCTAGTTATCATCACTGTTGTGTAGATTCTCTCCATACATGGTGAGAGCAGAGCGTTTTGAGGCTACACTTACTGAATGGCTACTTAAAAAAAAAAATCTCTTTGAGGCATCAAAGATGTGTCGCAATGAGTATACTGCTTGTTGTATAGATATGAGGATTGGCTCTGAGTTTGAACCCCCAAAAGTAACCCCAGCATTTCTACAGTGAACTAGGAAGTGAGGACTGGAGAAGTCCTGGGAGCTTGTAGGACAGCTAGCATGCAGGGGCAAACAAGAGAACCCTTTTTAAACAAGGTGAAGTTAGGATTGACACTGGAGGTTTTCCTCTGACAGACACACAGACACACACAGACACACACAGACACACACAGACACACACAGACACACACAGACACACACACACACACACACACACACACACACACACACACACGCACATGCACATACAGAGCCCTGCACACAGGCACACACACTGGTGCACTTAAGCTCCCTAAATAACCAGTTTTTGACCTATAAAATGGGGGCTACTCTCTTCCTTCGCCATCTCTAAATATTTACCCTCTTCCTCCCCCCAAATTCGATCAATTGTTAGGAGTTGACAAATAGTTTAACTAGCATGAAAAGAAGTCCTGGATATATCATGACTCACTTTTCAGAAGACAGTGCCCATTTGCTCTTAGCCAAAGGAAGGTTGTTAATAAAAACAGCATTCTGGAAACCTTGAAAACAAACCCTAAATTTAAGGTCTTTAAAATACCATAAGGATTACCACTGTTTGGAAGATTCCAGAAAACTAGGAATCAAAGATTATTTCTCTGCCCTCATGGATACAAGTGTGAATATACATATTCTCCTCAACTCGATGATGAATTCCTTGAGGATAGAAACCAGAATTTCCATGAAATCCTCTAAGAAGGGGCTCCCTAGGAGTCTGTGTAATTAGAGAGATTACTTCAGTCCCTGTTGGAGAGTCCAATACAAATTCAATTTTCAAGGTCCTGCAACTGAAAGTCAAGGGGATGGGATCTGGATGCTACCCAGCCCTGCTATGTATGTGTGCACAGTGCTGTTTGCTGAGTTTTGAATTCTGTGTGGTGTGTAGTCCGTGCAGACTGCTGGCTTAGCCTCAGATTTTTTTTTTTACTAGACTCTTTTAAATTCTTTGATAAATTTATGTATGAACCATTTCTTTAAAGAGATGATATGTAAATTGCCCCCCCCATGGAGCAGAACTTCCATTTTTAATAAGATTTACTTCTCCAAGTGCAAACAGTGTAGAGAGACTTGGAAAGTACTCATGCAGACGTGTTCTAAGTTGAGAGTTGCTCCAGTGAGGACTAGATCCTGAAGTCTGAGTGACCTCTATCTCTATCTTCTCCCCTGCCCACCAGCTTATGGGACAAATAGGGACCAGAAAGAGAGGAAGGACTATGTAACTGTGAGAACTCACAGGGAAACCTGAGGGGTGGGGGAAGGGAGAAGGAGGCAAATGAAATGTGTGTATGCCTTAGCTGTAATTAGCAGAGGGTCAGTCCACTATCCCCTGCTATGACCTCCACAGCAGCTGACTGAGCTGCTTTCTCTCCTGGACCACTCCCCAGCTCCCCAGCGGAGTCTGCCCCTTTCTTTCCTCCTTAGAAACACTAACCTTTACCCAGAGAGCTCCCAGGGACTAAGCCACCAACCAAAGCGTACACAAGGTGGAACTCATGGCTCCAGCTGCATATGTAGCAGAGGATGGCCAAGTCGGTCATCAATGGGAGGAGAGGCCCTTGGTCCTGTGAAGGTTCTATGTCCCAGTGTAGGGGAATGGCTAGGGCCAGGAAGCAGGAGAGGGTGGGTTGGTGAGCAGGGGGAGGGGGAGCGACTAGGGGTACTTCGGAGGGGAAACCAGGAAAGGGGAGAATATTTGAAATGTAAATAAAGTATCTAATAAAAGAAAGCAAAAGAAAAGAAAAGTTGGGGGAGGGTTCACCACCTCCTACCTATTTTCATTGCTTGCCTGGCTTCTGGCTTAGATTTCCTACCAGGACTTGGGTGTCCAGGACGTGCTGTCTCTCTACTGCCCCTTCCTTGATGCTGAGACTTAGTTTCTCAGTGATCTTTTGAGGACATGATTAGTTCTCAAGCTAGCAGCTACCCTGCTTCAAGAAAAGCAAAAGTAGAATGAATACAAGCAGAGCCCCTTATACTTTTTTTCTGCAGGGGAAGGTAAAAACATCTATATACCATAACTGGCATGCTTTCCTTGGGTCCAGGGATCCTCTTGGCTCAGTTCTTCCCTAGGTGAGCTGCCTCCTGGTTGGGGGTCCTGGAGGGGGAGCTGACAGTTATTTGTCAGCAGGGAGCAGCAGCACAAGCCAGCCACCTCTCCCAGGGTGCCTGGGAGCCATTTTCTAATTGAAGGAGTTAACAGGATCCATGGACTGTTGGGGTACAGTTAATGAGGACACTCTCTTGAAAGAGATAGCATTTTAAGATTCTAGCTTCATTAAATCAGGTATTTTGAGTGATGCAAACTCACATTTTTAACTCTTCCTTAAAGGGCTCCAGCATTTGGATGGCTGGCACACATGTACTCTAGCTCAGACTACCATTTGCGAGTAGACACTTTGGCTCCTGAGGCCCTGGCTTCTTTTGATTCTGTGAAAATTCGAGCTGTAGGAAAAGAAGAAGCTGCATTCCCTTTGCCCCTCATTAATTCTTAACGCTGCTTGACTCCGGGCTCTGCCATACTTAGTACAATTATGCGGCTCAAGAAATGCATTATTTGCTGATTCACTTTTCATTAATCTCACCCACAATGTGCCTGCACCAAGCTAAGTAACATTGGATACATAAGACACTTAAGACACAGTCTCATCCTTTAGCATGTATTTGGGGAGACAGTATGGAGACAGAAGGTCTGTGAAATAAGATCATGGTGTGTGTGTGTGTGTGTGTATGTGTGTGTGTGTGTGTGTGTGTGTGTGTGTGTGTGTGTGTGTGTGTGTGTGTGTGGTGTTCTCTTACTATATCACACAGAACCATATTTTGGAAGCTTCCATTAGAACTTCATTCAGTGTTTGAACAGGTTCTGAGAGATGACACCTTGTAGGTAGTATGAATATTGTGGTACAAGGTATGGACAGGATAGAGAACATGCCTAATCTCATCTCTCTCTCTCTCTCTCCCTCTCTCTCTCTCTCCCTCTCTCTCTCTCTCTCTCCCTCTCTCTCTCTCCCTCTCTCTCTCTCTCTCTCTCTCTCTCTCTCTCTCTCTCTCTCTCTCTCTCCCTGCTAATGAAAAGTTTATTTTGGTACCAGTGGGAGATTTGTAAACAGAATGATGGGTGTTACACCCACTTGGCAGATGGTCTTGAATGCTACCCTTAAGACTGATGTTAGATTTCACATTCTAGATGACAATGGGGCTGCTAAGGAACTTTTTGGCAGGACAGTGACATTGCTGTTCCTGGATGGGTTCAGTGCACCATCAAAGATGAGCAGAGGGAGGAGGCTGAGGTATCAGGCTGAGGGATGCCACAAGTATACAGTGTAGACATTGTGCACTGGGGAGCAAATGCCAGAGAAATGGATAGAATGAAGAACTCAGGAAGAAGATGATAAGGCATGAAACAAAAGGATTAGAATATAAAAAACAGAAGAAGTAAAAATTAGATGCTCAAGAATTAGATATTACCATAAAAGCTCTAGATATTAACATGAAAACATAAAAATTCTTATTAGTATCAGCCAGGTTTAAGGGTGGCAGTTTCAATCTGGGGAGAACAGAAGATATTTTCGTCATTTCTCCCTTCCCTCTCTTTCCCACCAAAGAGAGTGACTTGATGGCATTATTCCTCTATGAATTGGAAAATAGAGTTTGTTATTGAAAATACAAGGAAGAGATTACTAGGGACACAGCTGTATTGAAGCCTCTCAGTAAACACGTTTTTCTTAAGTCTCTCTTCCTATGGTTCTAGAGTAGAAATACAGAATACCCTCAGAGGACTCTCTGGTTCTGTAAGGTGCAGTACTCCCACTCACTGTCAGATGAAGATCCTGCTTGTGTCGAAGCAAAATCTAGTTTTCAAGTCTTGTGAATTTTGGTTCCCATGGATGAGTATGGGGTGGCATAAGTGGGCAGAAGCCCCCATTATTGTCTGGGAAAGAGTCACATTTTCTTTGTGATATTTTGGTTCCCAGTTTATTAATTCTTGATTTCTATGGTATAGAGTGAACGGCCCATTGCAAAAAGGCCTGAAAGCTGAGTGTACCCCCAATGTGTCCATAATCTCTATAAATGATGCTTTGTATAAACATTGTGTCTTAGATCAGGATACCTGGAAACAGAGGCTAAGTTGGAGATTCTAGGAAATGATTTATAATAAATCAGGGCAGGGCAGAAGTTGGGTAAAGAAGTGATTTCATTGTAGCCTCAGGATGACCTCATAGAAAACTCTAAAATATGCAGGACAGGATATGGCTGTCTGACCATGAGGTGAGGGGGTGAGGTTGTGTACTCTGTGTCAGATATACCAACAGATATACCTCTGTGTCAGGTATTCCAAGAGTGCTGGCTTCCTTTGGCCAAGGCATTTGTTAGGAGAATACATGGCTATGGACTGTTTCCAGGTAGTGCATGGAACAGCAATGCAAGGGCAAGAACCCCAGAGGAGGCTGGGTGCAGTGCCAATAGTATCTACCTCCTCAGACAATGCCGAGATAGCCCACTAATGTGAACAATTGGTTAACCATATTTGACACATTTTTTTGGTAAACACATTTTCTCTTAGAATGGCCCAAATTTGGGGCTAGAGAGAAGGCTCAGTTGTTAAGAGCAATTGTTGCTCTTCTGGAGGACCCAGGTTCAATTCCCAGTACCCACATGGCAACTCATCTGTAACTTCAGTTCCAGGGACTTTAATACTCTCTTTTGATATCTGTGGGCATTAGGCTCACATGACATACAGAGAAATACAAGCAAATCACAACACTTATATATGTAAATAAAAAAATAAGTAAATCTAAAAGAAATGGCACAAACTAAATTCTAGCAAAAGTAGTATCCTACAGAACACCATGAGGAAGAACCATAGAAAACAGAAAGATGGTGAATTCTATAAAGCGAACAGAGAAATGAGCAAAGATCTCATCCTTCAAAGGCCCATCTAAGGTTTGTTGAACACACTGACTTTTAAAATGTCAGCTAGACGATTTAAAGGATAGTTTGAATATGCTTGGCCTAGGCAGGGGCACTATTAGGAGGTGTGGCCTTGTTGGAGAAAGTATGGCTTTCTTTGGGCATGGGCTTTGAGATCCTTCTCTTAACTCCCTGGAAGACAGTCTTCTGTTTGCCTTTGGAATAAGATGTAGAACTCTCAGCTTTTGGGGCAAGATTCCACCCAGCTAAGCTTATTGTTTCTGCATTTGCTGTTAAGAATAGTTGTATCTAGGCATTATTATCTGGTTATTGCTTTCATTTGTACTTTTAATCTAGAATGAACTATAACCCAGAAATAGAAGTCACAGCCTTTTGATCTGGATCTTGAAGAATAGTGGCCATGAAAAGCTGAGGTCCAGGTGTGGTAGTATAAATGTTTAATCCCAGAAGATAGTGACAAGTGATCTCTGAGTTCAAAGCCAGCCTGGTACAGAGAGAATTCCAAGTACAGTAAAGCTTAGGTCCAGTCATAATAGTATGTGTCTTTAATCCCATCATTCAGGAAACAAAGCTATGTAGATCTCTAAGTTCAAAGTCAATTTACAGAGCAAGTTCCAGGACAGCCACGCTTAGGGAGTTAAAGAGTTGGAAAACAGAAAGCTGGTGATAATGTCATAGAACAAGGTAGACTATGTTCTAGACCCTGTAAGCAGCAGAACTCAGCAGCTTCACCACTTGGCTCTGGCTTTAGAGGCCAGGATATAAGGGACTACTGGGACAATTGATGCTAGTTAGCTGGAGATCAGAAATTAGTGGTGATCAGGAAGAAACCAGCATCACTGAGGTTAAATGTGGGAAGTGTTTTCTGAAAGCACAAAGTAGCTGTGTTCCAGAGATAGCCCAGGTTGTATCATATACTGTAGCTGGACTTGGTAAAGTGTAAGAATCACACAGGTGGTACTGGTTTTGAAGGCATGAAGGAGTCATAAAGAGCAGCTGAGACTTGGGACTGTGAGAGGCCAGGGAAGGCCATTGGTGGGAAGGCCATTGGTGAAGGTGCAGCCTCAGTTGTAGTTGATGGCCCAGGAATGAAGGGCTCATGCAAAGAAGCTGAGGCTTGGCACCATGAAGAGAGCCTATGATAGACTATTGGTAAAGCCTGGATGCAGCAGAAGATCCCAGCATATTGGATATGAACCACGGGATGATCATCAAGAATAGCAGCAGCAGTTGAATGAAGTTAACCAGAGTCTAGAGTGTTACAGAGTGCAGAGCTGGATAAGTTATGCAAGTGTTTTTGAGAAGGATCCTAGATATTGGAACAAGAAGCTGTATGTAAAGTTGAAGTTGAAAGAAAACTGCAATTAGAGATATTTTTTAAAAATTCTAAATAAAATACTATTTACTAAACATATAGAATGGCTCATTACTTCGAGACCCCAAAATGTTAGAGATGCCAGAGCCATGGCATTTCTTGCTGAGGAAAGCTGTTAATAGTAAGTGGAACCAGCCCAAGGGAAAGTAGTTTGTTGAAGTCAACAAAGATGAAGGAAATTGGAGATCTGAACAGCTCTTTGACATCAGAGATGGAGATGTAGAGTTTGTACTTTTCCCAGCTGGTTTGTGGTTCAGAATTTCCTCACTATGACATTTTTGGAGTAGTAATGTATATACTGTGATGTTTAAGGTATGTGATCTGCCTTTTGATTTTGACTTTACTGGGGATTACAGTTAAGTGATTGAATCTCAGAGACTTTGAACTTTTAACCTCGTTGAGACTGCTATAAACTATGGGGACTTTTGAAGTTGGACTAAATGTATTTTTGCATTATACTATGTTTAGGTATAGACTGCCCCCATAGACTCATGTGTTTGAACAAGCCTATGGGGGCCAGAAAGTGGAATGTGGTGGTTTGAATATGCTTGGCCCAGGGAGTGGCACTATTAGGAGGTATGGCCTTGTTGGAAGAAGTGTATCACTTTGGGAATGGGCTTTGAGACCCTTCTCTTAACTCCCTGTAGACAGTCTTCTTCTGCTTGCCTTCAGAACAAGATGTAGAATTCTCAACTCCTCTAGCACCATGTCTGTCTTGATGTTGCTATGCTTCCTGCCATAATGATAATGGACTGAACCTCGGATCTTGTAAGCCAGCCCTAATTAACTATTGCCTTTTATAAGAGCTGCCTTGGTCATGGTGTATCTTCACCGAAATAGAAACCCTAAGACAAAGATGCAATGTTCTGAAGCACACGAAATTAAGAAAAAATCTCAAATTGGTTTAGAAATGACCATGTTGAAAGGTACACACTTGACTGAAGCTACACAAGAAAGAAAACCACAATTAGAGATATTTTTAAAAATTCTAAGTAAAATACCATTTACTAAACATGTAGTGTAGCTCATTGCTACAAGATACATTTCTTCCCCCAGAAATGTGAAAATAGATTGTATTTAAAAATACAATACAAAAAGATAACTATGATCAGAGATACAGCCTCAGACAAAACCATGTCTTTAGATAAAATATGAGAATAGATTGCATTTAGAATATAATACAGAATGATGATCATGACCACTGATGCAGAGCCAGTGTTTGATGAACACATGGCTTAATGGGAAAACCTCGGTGTCATTTCTGCTGCCTTCAGAAGAATGCCCAGTATAATTCCATTATTTGGTATCTCTTGAAGCTACTACTCAGCACCGGAGAAAGATATTAGAAGTCAGTGGTTGAAAGGAGCAGGTAATACAAGTCACATCTGATTGCACTAGGATGTATATGTGGCACTCTCAAGAGAGTCCATTTGAAATACTACCAGAAGCATGAAGAAAGTTCAATGAAATGAGAGGCAGCAGAGCTCAGACACCCAAATCAACAGTTTTCATATGTACACATATCCACTAGAGAGAAACAATAAAGTGGAAACAACTGTTTATAATAGCCACAGACAAGATAACAGGGAAAAGGGAAAAGGATTCAAGGACAGATGCTTTAAACCCCAGGTTAGGGCCTAGAGACACAGAGCAAGCAGGTAAGGACATGTGCTGCCAAGCCAGACCACCTGAGTTTGATCCTCTGAATCCATATGGTGAGAAAGGAGAGCTGGCTCCTGCAGGTTGTCCTCTGAAATCTACAGCTGTGCCATGGCACTACCTAAAAACATAAAATAAAACACCTCTACTTGAGGCCACCAACAGTGGTAGAACTCATAGAAGGATACCTTATATTCTTAGATTAAGGAAGATCAAGCCCCATGAATTTGTCTCTCCACTGATTATACATTGTGATTCTAATGGAGACAGCAAGACTGCTTTACTTTAGATGGAGACACCTACTTAAAGTGTAGTTTAATTATTACTTATTTAAACCAGAAAATAGATTCTACAGGGAAACCTAAACAACACTGGAGCAAAGACGTGGTGGGAGACAAACCCTGCAAGGTAGCCTGCTGGTGACAAGAGCTCCTTACAAGTGACAGTGGGCTGGATGCATGGGAGAAGAGGGGAGCAGAGGAGAAAGTGCAGAGGTCGACCCAGACACACAGGAGAGTGGAGTATAGGATAAAGAAAGAAGGTCAAGCCATGAGGGTGAAGGGTACTTAGTGAACAGCACCATGAGGGTGAAGGGTACTTAGTGAACAGCACCATGAGGGTGAAGGGTACTTAGTGAACAGCACCATGAGGGTGAAGGGTACTTAGTGAGCAGCACCATGAGGGTAAAGAGTAGCTAGTGAACAGCACTTTGTAAGTGCAGAGTCTTTGTTTTCCACCATGCACCAGAGCAGGTGCCCAGAGGGTTAAGATTTAGATGTGAAACACCAACTAGCTGCACCTGAATTTTTATAGTTGCTTTATTTATAATTCACAAAACTTGCAAGCAACCACAATGTCCTTGTTTTTTAACTTCCCAGCCCCTAGTACCACAAGAAATGAAATTCTGTTGCTTATAGACTTCCCAGAGAGAAGGTATTTTGTTACAGTAGCGCAAGTGGACATTCCTATGGTGAGGAATAATTGCACTAAATAATTATTTCAAGTTTCTGAATATAAGTTTCATAACAATATCTGATGCTGGAGTAAAACATTACTGGTTTTCTAAAGGATAAAACTTAGAGTAGAATAATAGCAATATGTGTCTAAGAAATGACTCTCTAAATTATAGAAATTAAAGACAGGCAGGAAATATTTTCATCTTATACAAAGACTGCCCAAGGTTGTGGTACATCATACATTCTGGTTTCATTTTCTAGTATCCATGGAGTTTAATGACTCTGTAATGAGGTTTGCACATCTTCCCTGAGGAAAGCGCTTTCACAATGTATTGGCTCTTGGCATTGGGAAACTTTCACTAGTGATCAACCCGAGTGATCATGTGCACAGCTCCATTTTATTCGTGGGTATCACATGTAGGAGTGCTCAGACTCTGTGCTTTATATTCTGCGTTTTTGTAGAGAATGCCGTTCTGCCTGGAACCCCACTCCCAGTAGTCATTATTTGACTAACATCTATTTTATTTTCAAGTTTTTTCCTGTAATAAATTTTTGTCTCTCCTAAAGTTTCAGTTTCCACAGTCTAAATTTTTCTCTAATTAGTTCAAAATCAGGTGTATGTAAAAATGCATACCTTGGGCATTAATGATCTAGAGGCATAACTGGGCTAGATCTGGGAAAAAGTTTTGCTCTGGTGGGGAGATTCTTCTCTCACTAGCATGGTAACTGATGATCATCTCTAGAAACTGGGAGATGTCAGTGTCCCCCGGACTCTTATTCTCTAAACATTGCTAGTGCATCCAGTAAGTGACATCTCAGGGTTTTGTGAATTTCAGACAATACACCTGAAATAGACACCAGAAAATAAAGTGCAAGCTGGAGGGACCCATGAGGCTCCAGAGCACAGATAACTTTGTTTTTTATTCACCTGAGGCACTGGCTAAGTAAGTTTAACTATATTAAAATCAATTCACTTCATTGCCTTGTGTGGAAAAATTAATTTAAAGAAAATCGTGCAAAGTTTCAAAATTTAAACATTGTAATTTTTGGCTATTTCTATGCCATATGTTTTATTCCCACATAAGCATACTTATCTATTTTGATATAATTATATTTATCGACTGATCTTTTTCTCTGACTTCCATAGTTAGAACAATACTAAAAATGTTTTGTTGTTGTTCATACTCAAAATAAACTGTGCGTTTTTCATTCAGGAACAAGAGTGTTTAGAGAAGGTGAAAGGCAAGAAGCTAAAGAGAATCTTAAAAATAAGTATGAGCTGGCGCTATGGTATGGGTTAAGTGAAAATTCAGTGAGAAGGATTGATAATACCAAGGGCACATTTTCTTTATCCGTTTTCAGTCATATGGATAGCCACATGATGTGGATGAATTTCTCCAGAAAGTGAGGACTTATCCTGTGTTTTCACGTCCTAAACCCTGTGTTATCAGCACTCATTCACAGCTTGGAGAAGGAGGCTGGCAGGGTAGGAGAGAA
The DNA here is from genome assembly GCF_008632895.1 of Mastomys coucha. Taxonomy (NCBI): domain Eukaryota; kingdom Metazoa; phylum Chordata; class Mammalia; order Rodentia; family Muridae; genus Mastomys; species Mastomys coucha. The sequence continues at coordinate 13,571,933 of NW_022196913.1, read as the reverse complement.
AGAATTATGATGAAAGACATAGCAGACGTGGGCACCTGTGTAGGGATAGAGACAACAGAGAGATCTTGTCCCCAAAAATCAAAACAAATGAAGAAACATACAAAAACCAAATATACACATACTCTCTCTGTCTCTGTCTCTGTCTCTCTCACACAAACCCCAAGCACATGCATTACACATACACACACGTACACACACACACACACACACACACAGAGAGAGAGAGAGAGAGAGAGAGAGAGAGAGAGAGAGAGAGACAGAGAGAGAGAGAGACGCTCAAAAGAAAAGGAAAGAAAAGGAAAGAAAAGGAAAGAAAAAGAAAGAAAAGGAAAGAAAAAGAAAGAAAAGGGAAGAAAAGGAAAGGGCTCTTTTCATTGGATTGGCTAATCAATTTGAGAAAAAAGAATTATTAATCTTGAGGGCCAGAGTCTCTTACATTGAGATTTGTACACAGAAGGAGCCCCACAAGGTTCAGGGGCTCAGGGGTGCCTATGAAGACCCTTCGACTCTGTTGGTACTCCAGATACCATGGTAGCTCTGTGCCTCAGTGCCCATGTTTCAGAGGCTGATGAGCACATTAGCAGTGAGTCTTAAATGCTTATGCTGACCCTGTGACTAAGTCTCAAGAGCCCAGCTAGCTTTCTAAACATCAGCATAGCACTTGTTAGAGTAACTGTGGTAATTACATACCAGACAACATCCTTTAGCATGCCACTTGTTAGAAAAAAAATGTGTAATCACAGAGTCATTACCTTCCTTTAAAGAGAGAAAAATATGAGTTGAAGATGAAGCTCAGTGGGAAGGGTGCTGGTAGGAAACCCTGGGTTCAAACCCTAGCACCACCCACCCTGGGCCAGTGACACATACCTGTTATCCAGGCACTTGAGAGATAGAAGCAGGAACATCAGAAGCCTAAGGTCATCCTTGGCTACATAGCGAGCTGAAGGCTCGGGTGGGTACACAAGACCCTGTCTCAGAAATAAAATAAAGAAAACATGTTTCCAGAAGATGTGCTTGCCTTTCTCTTTTGATCAGGCACAACTGTCATTGGTGACAATGCTAGCTTGTTTGGTAGGAGTCCTGGAACACAAAAAGGCTGGGTTCAGTTGCCCTTAATGGTGCCAAATTTGGATCAGTATTTGAGTATGCTAATAATGAATGCTTGCCCTTTGTTTGTTTGTTTGTTTCTTCCTTTCTTTCTTTCTTTTTTCTTTTTTGTGACAAGGTTTCTCTGTGTAGCCCCGGCTGTCCTGGAACTTGCTCTGTAGACCAGGCTGTCCTAGCACTCAGAGGTTTGCCTGCCTCTGCTTCCCTAGTGCTGGATTAGAGGTGTGCACTACCACCACCCTGCTGCTTCTTCTATTTTAACAGCAGCTTTACGTTTTCCTTATAAAGTACCCAGGGTTTTGGTACACATAATCCCAATAGGGAATGTGATGGTCTCAGGTGGCAGGCTATGAGGTACTTTTTCTGCTGCATGGATGACAGTCACTGAGATGCTTGTGTTGAACATTGTGGGGACTAGGCTCACAGCCACTGCTCAGTCCAGGTAAGGCACAGCTTGAAGACAGGTGCATACCAGAGTCTAGAAACCATGCTGAGACTACGGTTACTTGTTGACCATGTATGATCAATTTTGGCCCTGTCACCATCCTCACTACAACTGCAAAGAGGCCAGTTCACTGAGACAAGAGCAAGGCATCAGCTGTGTAGTAAATGTTGCGACTTTAAGAGAAAACTGAACTGTCCAAACTTGATGTTCTAGAAGTGAGTTTGGAGGTGAACTTGGGGACCACCCCACGTAGCCACCTTTCCATGGTGGAAAGAAACTTCGTAGTTTGCTCAGCATTACAACCCTGGTTAGAGATGTCCTGGTCCACAATGCGTCATGCATGTGTCTTTGATTTACGGTGAGTCAAACATGACTAATGAGCACGTTAGTAGTCACTCTTAAATGCTTATGCTGACTCTGTGACTAAGTCTCAAGAGCCCAGCTAGCTTTCTAAACATCAGCACAGCACTTGGTTAGAGATGTCCTGGTCCACAATGTCCTGGTCCACTCTAATTTGCTTTCTGTTGCTATGATAAACCTAACTGGACAAAAGCAACTTGTGAAGGAAAAGGTTTATCTCAGCTTATACTTCCGGGTTACAATCCACTGAGAAATTCAAGATGGGAGTGGAGGAAAGAATTGTGGAGAAGTGCTGCTAATTGGCTTACTCTCTGCCCTTTAGTGAGGCACAGTTCCTCATGAAATCATTAGTGAGGACAATTCCTCATGGTGACAGGTGATAGGGACATTCTTCAGGTGAGGTTTTCTCTTTCCAGTGACTCTAGGTTGTATCAAAATGAGAATAAAAACTAACAAGTATGTATACTAACACCACCTCTGAAGGAAGGCTGAGGTGGACATTGATTTGGGAAGTGTGCAGACAGAGCAACATGATCACCTTTCAACCAGCAGACTTTGAATTACAACAATGTGGCTGACCCCCTCTACCCCAATATTCTTTCCTACTGCCTTTGTACAACTCTTCCTACCATAGCTAATGTCTCACTTATTTCTCAATATTGTATCTAAAAGCACCAAGAGATTACAGATTCTGGCCTCCGGGTAAATGTGTACAGACACATACTCCCACACACACACACACACACACACACACACACACACACACACACACACAGAGAGAGAGAGAGAGAGAGAGAGAGAGAGAGAGAGAGAGAGAGAGAGAGATGCCATTAGTTATGTATCCAGTCATCAACATTATGAAGGATTTCACTGGATATAAATATGGTAATTTTTTATCCAGCGAATGTATTCAATGTCCTCCTCCTACTTCTAAAAGGGAAGTCAGATGCCAATGAACCCTTTGCAATTAATAGATTGAAGAATCTATTTATCTTCCTGTTTGGATTGGGCTGAGCATGCTCTCCGGCCCATTAGTAACTCATTCTTTTGTATCAAAGGAGTGGCTCTGCGACACCTGGTCTGATGGATGCGAAGTCTTTTCTTTCCTGCATGGGAGATAACTGACAAGGTCTCCTCATTGGTGCTAAACCCAGAAATAATGAGAGCACAAAGCCGCAGCTCATACATAATTCACAGAGGAGACACTTTAAGTGGCAGTGCTTGCTGTGTCTATAAGCAACCACTTGGTATTCCCATTCTTGTTCTTCTATAGTTTTCTTTTTCTTTGTGCTCCATTCTTGCTCTATTTTTCAGAAGATGAATATGGAATTCTATGCAAAACAGTTCAAAAGGAAAAATTCTGTTCAGGCTCTAAGTTCTTCTTCTGACTTACACCTCCCGCCCCCGACGTCCTAATACAACCCATTATTTCTCAACAGAGCTGTGTGACTTGCCTTTGGTTCAAATATGCTTGGTCAGTTAAAATACCTTTCAGCGATTGCTGGCCGAGGAACGTAGGTGTGTGCTGATCCGAGACTGGCTCTCCAGCATCCCACCACCATGACTCCACTTTCTCCTCTCCTCTCTTTTTCTACTGGCCTTGTCTTCTTGCTCCCCTCCTGTAGCTGACCATTCCTGAGATAATGTTAAAGCTAAGTCACAGTTGTAGCCTTGATTGTAAAGACACTGGGCAAGAAACCAGCAGGGTGTTGTTCTTCTGTGTGCTACAGGTTTGATAGTCGCTATCTTTAAAGACTCATGTGTTGATAGCTTGGTTCTATAGGGATGTGGTAAACATGTTTAGAAGTGGGGTTTAGGGGGAAGATTGGACACTGAGGATGTATCTATTAAGGGGGATTTGGGGACCATGTTCTCCCTCTGGCCCCTGGTTTTTTTTTTCCTATCAGTTACTATTGCTTTAATGGGCTAACTTGCCACAGTTACCAAAGCAACTGGGTCAAGGAGTTTTAGCCTAGAACTTGTAGCACTGTGAGTCCAAGGCAACCTTCCTGTTTCTAATGTGATGATCTTGGGTTCTTATCCCAGTGACGCAAAGCTGTTTGGCCCACTGTAATGTGAACACATTCCCATCTCTATATAGAGCTGTTTAGAACGTTCCCACTTCCTTCTCCAGTGTTTACAAGACATCAACCCCTTTTTGAAAATTTCACTTAATATAGATAGAAAAATCTTGAAAGTTGAAATATAGGGCCAGCTAGATAAGAAAGGAGTTTGAACCTTGACACCAAATGCATGTATCTGAAAGTCCACAGGGATTTCAAAGGACTGAAGCTTTACCCATTTTCACATTTGTTTATTAATCAGTCTAACACACACACACACACACACACACACACACACACACACACAAACACTCACACAAGTGGAAAAAGAGAGAGAAAATTGGGAAGAAAAATTTTTTTAAGAATTTAGCTTATTGGCTAAGGATAATGCACTTTAAACACCAGAAATCACTGCCTAGCACTTAGGCAACACACAGATGTTAGCATCTTGCCTTTTTTTCTTTCACCAGCAAACCTTGATATATTTCCATTCAAAAAACACGACCGGGGTTTTGGAGACAGTAGTTTTATTGCATTGATCAACACTGTAGTGTTGGATTTTTCTTACTAAGTGAGAGCTTTTGGGAAATTTGAGGAAGCATTGAAATTGTACTCTCAGTTGTGACCCATTGATTAGAAAAACAGAAGCATTTGAACAGCCTTGGTGGAAGGACTCGATTTCAAGAGTGCAGAAGTGTTTCTGCTTCGTGTGCACACGTGTGCATGGACTGTGCAGACCAGGGGATATCCTCTGCTTCTGTTCCTTAGGCATTGTACACTCCACCTTGTGTTTTGAGATAGGTCTCTCAATAGCTTGGAGCTTGTCAAATAGATTAGGCTGGCTGGCCAGCAAGCCCTGGTAGTCCTGTCTCTGCCTCCTTGGTGCTGGATTATAAGAGATATATCACCATACCCAGCTTTTTTATGTGAGTTCTGGGCATTGAACTTAAGTCCCTGTGCTTACCAGGAAAGTTCTTTACCACATGAGCCATATCCCCAGACCTCTCTACCTTTTCACAAAAAAACAAAAAACAAAAAACAAAAAAACAAACAAACAAAAACAAACAAAAAACATGTTTTCCTCCTAAACCCTTCCTTACTGAGGAGGAATAAATTGGAGCATTTCAGAGGGTGTATCTCATGGTTAGACATATGGCTCCAACCTTTAGCTTGGAGAATTTTTCATTGGCACCTTGTGAATTATTTCAAATGAAATCATTTATCTCTAATGAGCCATGAGTAGGGTTGGGCTGGGATAATTATCTAGTCAGGACTGCTTTTCTCTGATTTTATTTTAAAGTGATGGGTTGGCATTCAAGTTACACAAGGGTCAGCCACAGGGGTAGTAAAATCTATCCTGCATTTTGTAGTCTAAACAGTTTCAACCAAAGATTTAAAATCAATTACCCATCAGCAGGTCCTTATTGTTCTGGGATGTCTGTGTCTATGAATCTTAATGTGCCCGAACTCCATGTTGTGTTTAGCAGTTGTTAGGATCAATTTCTAGAAATGAAGATGATAATTTACCATCTTTCATGCTAGCATGAAGCTTCTGCTTATTGTGATTGCTTTGGGTCCAGTCCCTTTGTTTCAGCTTATCTTCCTTATGCTCCACTGGGTGTAAATAAAAAGACTCTGCTTAACTTCAAGATCAAAGTGATTTCTAGTCATCCATGGGAGAAAATGGAAAGGAAAAGGGTTTGAGATACTTGGGGAATAAACTGCTTATGTCAGGATTCTGCTAGGTCCCTGGGCAGGCGAGTGTACGCACACGCTCTGTGATGGGAAAAGGTTCCGGGTGTGTTTGAACTGTTATGATTTATCAAGTACAAATGGGAAAGTGGCATTTGACTAGCAGCTTTATCTGGCTGGATACGATAGTGTGATTTCTATGGAGGCTGGAAGTGTACTGAAGACAACATAGGAGGATGGATCTATCTCACATGCTCATCCAAATGCACGCAGGCAAAACATGTTCTGAATTTTAGAATTTGAAACAACTCAGACATTTTTCACTATTAAATTAATTGGTGTTTTTATACTTACCAGACCTGGCTGGTTTTTCAGGAAGGACTTAAAATGGGTACAAATGGGCCAGGCAGTGGTGACACACGCCTTTAATCCCAGCACTTGGGAGGCACAGGCAGGCGGATTTCTGAGTGTGAGGCTAGCCTGGTCTACAGAGTGAGTTCCAGGACAGCCAGTGCTACACAGAGAAACCCTGTCTTGAAAAACCAAACCAAATCAAACCAAACCAAACCAAACCAACCAAACAAAAAAGGGCATAAATGATTGCTCCTTCAGTAGGCACTTTTAAATTTTGTTTTATTATTTATTTATGTACTTTACTATGGAAATACTAGATTTACTTCATGAAGCCATATCCTTGGCTACTTGGCTGGCAGATGCTTTCCAGACTTTAGTCATCTTGCTCTCCTATGTTCATTTTTCTCTTAAGAAAGATCTTTCCCCATATCCCTGGCCAGTACAGAACTCACTATTATAGCCCAGGCTTTCCTCAGACTCATAGTACCCTCTCTGGCCTCAGCCTCCAGAGTACAGAGGTTACAGGCATGAATCACCACACTTGGCTTTCCCAAACATATTTTCTTAAAAGAATGTCTTTTCTTTAAAAAAATTAAAATGTCTTTATTTTATGTGTTTAAATGTCTTGCCTGCATGTACGTGCATATGTGTGCCTTGTGCTTGAGGGTCTCACAAAGGTTGTCAGATCTCTTGGAGCTGGAACTAGGGATGAGAACAAGTACTTGAAACCACCAAGCTATCTCTCCAGCCCTGGTTTTCTTCTCTTGATGATGGCCTGCAGCAAAGAAAAGTAGCAATGATGAAAGACAGCTCTGGAGACAGTCTTTAGACTGGAAATGGTGTGCCAGGGTCCTTGAGATCACCGTTTTAAGGGTGTAATCAGGGGAGGAAGTGTTGATTCTGTGGATATCCTGACTTACAGGCTACATGACTTAGCAAATGTTAGAGGTTTACTCTTTTTCACTTCCCTTTTAAGTAAAAAATTTAACAATGAAAGAAAACTGAGACACCAGGAAAGTGATACACAACTTGAAAATTTGCATAAGAAGGTGTAGCCAAGAACATGATTTAAACCAGTGACATGAGTATGAGCTAAGGACAGAAGTGAGAGTCTATGTGACCAGGACAAGATAGATGCTCGATCTTGGGAGAACTATGTCATTAGAGAATGAAATGTAATTCAATTCAAGGTCCCAGCCTGGTTCTGTCATGATTCTGTTTAAAACTGTCTAGTTATGCAGATATATTTTTGTTATTATTGTTTTTCCAACACGAAGTGGTACTCAAAATGTGGAAATTAATTAGAATATAAGTCTTATCAGCTATGATCTTATTATTAAAACTATAATTGAGAGAATTTTTCTAGTAAGGAAAAGGCTGAGTAGCTGCCAGGATGAACTACCAGAATAAGGAACAGTACAATCCAAATTGAGTAAAACAACACAAATTTAGTGATGTCATAAAATTACGACTCCAAAAATCACACACAAATGAATATTGATTGCGATAGCATGACAACACATGTTATCTAGAATTGTAGCTATAGAGATGTAGAACCCATGTGGTCTCGACCTTCTGATATGACAGGGCTGTTACACCTGTAAACTCATAGTAACTGTGGTGTCTTGCACAAGATTTGCACAAGATCAAGCCATATAGCACTCCAGCATGTGGTACAGGAGGTGCTCATGAGTCTCCATTCCATCTGAGGAGCTATTGACAGTTGATGACTTCTGGGAGAGGGAGGGTCAGTGTTCTTTGAGCATGTAGCTCTAGGTAGGTTGACTACACCCATGCATACATGTGTAGCACACATTGGACTTAGTGTGTTACAAAAAATATGGGCATGAAGTTGGAAGTTGGGTAAGACCTGGAAGGAGTTATGGATGAATATGATCAAAACACATTCTGTGAGTGTAGAAATTTTAAAAGGATTAATAAAATGACTTATATTAGGTAGAAAGGGAACAATGAAATTGTGAACATTAGTTTTCATTCCTAAGTCCTCTTCTATTTGAACTTTTACCATATGATTGAACTAATCAGATAAAGAATTTTAAAAAGTCTGTTCATAAGTATGTATTTTCCCAATAGTATTTCTCATAATGGCTAAAAAAATTATTACTTCTCAAATAGGAAAAACTGAATGAAGCTCATTTCAGAGTCAGTTTACAATTTTGCATTGTAATTGGTATAGCATACACACTGCTATCTCTTAGAATTCCTTAGGCATTTGCTTGAGTAACTGAACTGAAATTAAGATTACATGGCACATCAAATTTAAGTAAATGACTATTTACAAATATTTCTATTCATTACTTTCTGTATTTCTTTATAATATTTTCTAAATCAAAGTTTATTAACTATTCCTTTTATAATAGGAAAGCAAATTCCAGCGACTGATACCCAAGGGCTCATAGGTGACTTGTTATAAAGCCTTACCTTGTAAAGACTCTCTTGTACATAATGAATTTAGTTCACATAAATAAATAAATCACCTGCATAGAAAATAATGTGCTTACTGGCAACTGAAGCATTATCTTCTCATAAGCCCTTGTAAAACATGACTGCTTTCCACACAAAGTCTCAGAATAGCTTCGAAAATTGCCATTTCTGAATTTCTTATGAATGTGGAAAGATATACAAAGCTGGGAACTGTTGAAAACCAAGTTACAGAGACTTTTGGACTTGAACACGTGTTGCACAAGAGAAAAGAGGCACATCTGTTGTTTCTCTGTCTGTATGTCTTACTTTTCCTACTGAGTTGTCCTGGACCCTGTTGAAAGAAACCCATGAATCACTTCACACCTTTTTTAAAAAAATTGCCTATGTTTTGTATATGTGCTCTGAGACTTTGTCTGATACACATAGGATTATTTTGTATTAGCTTTATGGGATGCTTTAAAATGACACATTCCCCAGTTGAATATCAAATTCACAAGAGTAGGCACTTGGTCAATTTTATTTTTTTGCTGTTTCTCTAGAACCTAATTTGGTTAGCACTCATCTAATAACTTGGGCATTAAAAATAGCAGGACTACTTCTGGACATTATACATTGTTACTATAGACTAGGTGTCAGTTATAGTTTCATTTCTGTTACTGTGATAAAGTATTGTAGCAATCAGCAGTTTAGGGGAGAAAGGGTTTGTTCAGCTTGCAATTCCATGTTACAGTCTGTCATTGAGGGGAAGTCAAGGGAGGAAATCAAAAGCCAGTCACATCTCATTCACAGTGAAGAGTAGAGAGACATAAATGTGGGAGGGGATATTTCCTTACCTGTTTGCTGTCACCTAAATTTCTTGTCTTATACTGTTCAGGAGCTCCTGTGTAGGGAATGGTGCCAGCCACAATGATCTGGGTTTTCATATACTGATCAAAAATCCAGACAGTCTCCCATAGACAATCTCACAGGGTGACCTGATCTAGATAATCCTACATTAAGTCGCTTGGCCAACACAATTCACACTCCATGTTTGTGTGTGTGTGCTCATGCTTACACATGCATGTGACTTTTTCTTGAGAGAGAAAGAGAGCAAGAGAGCATGAAGAAACATAAAGTTGGGTGGATAGGAAGGATCTGGGAGGAGTTCGGAGAGAAAATAGAATATGACTAAAATATATTGTATTAACTTCTCAAAAAAAAAAAACAATAAAAGCAGCTAAGCCTAGGTTGTGTCAAGTTGATAGTAAAACCTAACCAGCAAGCCCCTACTCCATCCAAATATACTACACCATATACATTTAAGCTTCACTGTAACCATATTAGGTAGGTATTGCTTATATTAGTATCATTTTTTTATGAGTGAGACAACTAAGTCCCAGAGAGGCCAAGGAACCTGTGTTGAGTCACAGAGCTAGCTGTAGATGGAGCTGGATTCCTCTTGGTTCCCTCAGTAAGCCATTAGATTTTGAGTGGGAGGTTTCATGTAGATTGGTGGTGAGAGCAAAGAAGATGAGTGGATGTGTAGGTACAAGACTGTACTCGATGGTGATGATGTTGGCAAAGGTTGATTCAACCCTGGATTGAGGACATTTCCTGGTTTTTAGGGACAGATGCCATCCAGTGTGTGAAAGGAGGAGAGGCAGCCCTCACAGTTGCTCAGGCTGATGCACAACACCACATATAATGGGATTATTAAAAAAAGGGAATTGCTTTAGAGCAGGATATTGTGTTTATAAAGAGATTTTCACCTTTCAAAGCATTTGATGCACTTTATATTGCACTTTATGAATGACACTGTGTGGAGGAATTGTGATTTCCACTTTGCTAAGATGTGGGGATTGGAAGGGATGAATCATGTACTCTGTACCAGGCCTACAGTGGGGCCTGAGCCTTTGTTTTTGAGCCTCTGTTTCATTGTTCTTGAATAGTGTAGTGATTTCTGGGTGTCTAGAGTGATAAGGAAACTATGGAACTCATTTTTTAAAAAAATTTAAGTGTAAATAATTTGGAGCACCAGATAGATGATGTTTTTCAGTCCTGAAAGTTGACTATCTATGCAAAGTTACATGTGACTATGAACTTTTCATTGCTCCCAAATACTTTTTATGATAATTGTTCTCTACTTCAGAGATGAAAATGGTTGAATTCATCCAGCCAGCTGATTAGTTATATTAGTAATTAGAAACTTTCAGAAATCGGATTGTTCAAACCTAGTCATCATTTTCTCCCCACCTGGTATATAATAGCAATGACCTCCTATCAGGATTCACTGTTTCCTGCCTCTTCTTGTCATTATTGTTTTCTAGAATGGAATTCCTTCTCTGAGAGGAGATTGGAATGATGAGTCTGGATAAGAAGGAAGACTTTCACTTAATAGTTTATACCCCAGCAAGAAGAACCTAAAGTATCTGCAGGGGCAGATACTTTGAAATGTACTTTGGTATCACATTACATCCTCTTGATACATTGTATCACTTTGATACATAGTATCCCTTTGAAATGTATGAAATCTAGAATCTCATTGTATCTTTCTGTGTCTTGTGTTCTCCATATCCCTTTGTTTATTTCCCCTTCCCTTATGTTTCTGTGTCTGCTGTGTATTGAGTCCTGACTGGATCCCCATATGTACTTGCTATTTCTTATGTTTGTTTTTCCCTACTGTGTCATCTCTCTGTTTCTTTGTGTCTTCTCAATCCCCTGTGTGTCCCCGCCAGTCTTTTTTCACAGACTTCTTGTGGGAATGAATGTGAAGAGTGTAACACCAAAAAGGGCCCACTGATATCCTTTGGCATGAGAAAACACATTGACAGCTAACATCTCTTGGATAGTCCACCTCCACACCTGACTTCTTTTGTACAAGCTGGTTCCATTCTTCTGCTCTGCATACAAGGATTCATGTGAGATACTCATTCTGCATAAGTGATATCATCAGTCACTAGTTTTAAGCACAGTAGAGGTGAGAGAGAAGTAGGCACCTCTTAATTTATCAGCTTCAAGTGACTTACATGGGTAGCCTGGCTTCTGATTCCAGCTTTTACAAATACTGGCATCATTTTTGAAAGGAATTGAGAGAAATATCAAGTGTTTCACGATTTTGCCAGTGTGGTTGTTCTACTAGAACAGTGACCACTGATGTCTTTGTACTCTACATTGTCTTCATTTGTCTGTCTTCACACGCTAGGAAGCATCCTTTGACTCCTAGGACCCAATAAATATTAACATTTCTCTCTGGGGGATAAAAATTCCCACAGGAAAAGAGTGAGCTGGTTACCTTTGGTCATGACGATTCCTGCCAGTGTTTTGTGGCGGGCATACACAGATGTCAGGCCGACTGTCAGTTCACGGAACTTCTGTGTGACCATCTGGGACACAGAGTCTGCAAAATCCTGTAAGACACAAGCATCAGTGCTCTTTGATGCGCTGGACAGAAGGAACACCGGACGGCTGGCTATTGTACCTCTCTCTCAAAGCTCTGCCTCATGAAGTCCTCCAGATGAGTCAGCACTTGTCTGCTACCTGCTTCTCTCTGACCCATGACATTAAGAAGAAGTTGGTTGTGAGGAATTAATCCCAGCATTGCCTTTGCTGGAAGTCCAGCTGTGTCTGGCTGGGTCCTTGCTCTGTAACTGGGTAGGTCTTACCTCACGTCTGAGAAAGTCCCTTCCCTGTGTCTGAGTTTGGATAGGTGCCCGGACTTTATCTGAGAAGGTCCCTGGCCTGGGCCCTTTACTGAGTGGGAAGTCTTTACATGAAAACATGCAGTCCCTTCTTATCCTCCTCCTGCACAGCAGCAATCTCAGAGGAGGCATTCAGGTAAAGTTGACAGGGGAGGGGTAGGCATAAATTCATTATCATTGCTACGCTGCCCTTTTTTTTAGACAGTGGTTCTCAACCTTCTTAATGCTGTGACTCTTTAATACAGTTCCTTAGATTGTGGTGACCCCCAGCCATTAAAAGTATTTGCATTGTTACTTTATAACTATAACCTTGCTACTGTTATGAATCATAGTATAAATATCTGATATACAGGATATCTGATCCCAGGGGTTGAGAACTGCAACTTTAGAATCAGAGACCAGTGTTTAAGTAGCCAAAACACCTCAGAGGACTCATCTGGAGAACTGATCACTGCAGCTTGAGCCACAGCCTCTTTGCTTGCCTTCAGAAAGACGAAGACATGAACACAAGTATGCACATAAACAACATGTAGAACACATAGCATACACATGCACACATGTACACATAAATATATATGCACTCATAAGACACAATAAAACTACATATGCATTCATGCATGCACACATTTATACACACATATACATGTATACCCATACACATAAACACATACATATATACATAGTATGTCCCCCAAGTGGCTGTGGTATTGGGCAGGGCTTCCCCCAAGTGGCTGTGGTGCAGGGCAGGGCTTCCCCCAATGCACGCACACTAAGTTAACTTGGCCTTTAGTGAACTTATCTTAAGACCAATTCACATTTCTGTTAAAGCAGCACATGTATACTAAGTAACAAAGCCTAGATAGTATGACACTGTGGCTCCTCCTCCTCCAGGTCCTTGTGCTCTCCTATCTTCGGAACTCGATTCCTTTTGACTAGGGAAGCTTGCACAGTGTGACTGTCACAGGCCTTGCAGCAAAGAAACCTGCTTAGAATCCCAGTTCTACAGCCTGTGAGCTGGGATAAGTCATTTAAAACCTCTGAGCCCCGTTTAACCAATTTGCAAGGTCATCCTCTTTAATTTTCCTCTGACCGTGCTTTGGGAATGATTAAATGAATTATCACTTTTTAGATGCTCAGCACCATGCCTCACATTTGGTAAGGGCTCAGTAATGATGCTGTAACTGTTACTCTTATCATTACTGCCCCTAGTCTCTGCAGGTATTGACAAAGTCTTTTTGCAACCAAATCAAAATATCAAATATCGAACCAGCTTTCATTTTCAGTGAATTGGATGTTAATAATGCTTCTATCATGCACATTTTTATATTGTGCCAGAAACTGATGCTGTAGATATGCTATATAAAACATATAACTTATATGTTATCTAAGAGATAAGTTGACAGGCTAAAGATTTCATTTGTATGCAATCAAGTGTGTTCATGTACAACCAGGGCTGCTTCAAGAAACAATCCTGCCCACAAGAATAACCTGGCATTTCTCCCCTCAATTCTTTATTGATAAAATGTGGACAGTAAGGAGGTCCCAACACTGCTTCTAAGACTCGATAGCCTTTTTTGTTGCTACTGTAACTGTCGCGTCTGGTGCTTGTGTTTTGAAATGCTTTATCAATCACCATAGAAACCCTGTAGAGGAAGACTCCTCAAATTGAGCTTCCCCCAAGTGGCTGTGGTGCTGGGCATCGAGGGAAGAGGTAAGCCCTGAGTTTTCCCAAACTTTGGTTGGCATAGCCTTCTCCCCAGCAATTCTTTCCACTCACGCTGCTTGGTGAGAGATGATGACCTCCAGGGAGTTGCCAGAGAGACAGAATTTTAGCAACAAATCCGGGGTCTGTTTGAGGTTGCCCTGTCCTTTTATATCTAGAGACTGAGGTCTAAAGAAGGCGGTCTAGATTTCTAGACATTTTGCATGCTAAGACATGATGGTGCTGAGGAGTGACTATAACTAGGGGACTCAGAACAGTAAAATCTTACCATATTACAGTTCTGATTGGAGGCTGAAGCCTGAGGTCAAAGTGTTGCAGGGCTACGCTGCCTCTGAGGGTTCCAGTAGAAGAGCCTCCCCCCCTCTCCCTGCTCCAGTGTCCAGAGCTCCACAGTTTGTCACTAGGGACAAGCCTTGGGTTTTTATAACATGTTCCTATCTCCTGTCCTTTCTCTGCTTCATGACTGTGGACTCAGTATGGTAATTGGCTCACAGTCCATTCCTTCCCGGCTGTGGTGGAACTGTAAGGCAAGACAAATCCTTTCTCCCTTAAGTTGCTTCTGAGGCTCTGGCATGAAGTCCCATCTCAGCCTCTGAGTTATTGCCTGTGTCTTGGGGACACAGCCCCTGCTGCTGTGCTCTGCTATAGTTCTTACACTTTAGGCTATAAAGGGAGGACAGCTATTTTTCCCTCCACAGGCACGACTTATTAGTTGCTTTTTTTACTGCTATGACCTGATAAGTCACTTAAGGGAGGAGGGGTTTACCATGGTCCATTGTGGTGGGAGAAGGCGTGGCAGAACAAGTGTTGTGTCCACAGTCTTAAAGAAGGGGACATATAGGGATGGGTCCAGGCTGTGAAAATCCTCAGAGCCTGCCCTAGGTGTTCTGATTCCTCCAGGAAGGCTCTACCTATTGGGGACCAAGTATTTGTACACAGGAGTTCGTGGAGGTACATTTCACATTAAATCATCAGCATGTGACTTTTCTTAATTTCTATTTGCTTTGGACAGTTCAACTATTCATTGAAAGAAGTGAAGGGACTGTTCGAATCACAGCATCGCGGCTATGTGTACATGCCCTTGGTTGCAGACTAGGTAGTAGCCTTCACAGTGGGCCCTGATCTTCACTATCTATCATGAAGGAGGGTGGCATCATCCTCATCTAAAGAGAGGGTCTGATGTCAAATCATGCTACCTGTGCAATCTTGAGACCTTGCGAGCCAAGCTCTGAGCTGGAGATAGCAAAGGACCCAAGATTTGGCTGTCAGGTACAGTTCTCCCTAGGGGTACAGATGGTATCAAGTGCTTATAGTGAGATCTCAGAGAAAATGGTCAACACAGATTCACAGTGAATAGATCAGAGCTAGGGACCCTCTGCTTTATCTTTCTAGAGCTACTGGGCATCTTCAAAGGGAGCAGTACTCCTAAAACCCAGATTGGATGGCTCAAGCCTGTCCCTGGAAGTCAGACACATGCAGAGTCCTAATTCCTAACCAGAGGCATTTCTTAACTCTCTGGTACATGCCTGATGTGGCCCCTTTGAAGCTCTCAGAACAAGACACCCTCCAAACACTGAGTAATTATATAGATAATAGAAAGACCAGTTTCATTTTGGAAATCTAAATATCATTCTGTTTCTTTGAGGAATGGAAAGAAACACAAACATACAACAGACTTGAGTCCTGTGTATACATTATTTCATTTAATTCACCCAACGCGGCAGACACTGCCTTTATGCCCTAGAGTCACTGAAGTGATCCCACCAAAGTCACATGGCCAGGATGTGACAGACATAGAACTTAAACCCCATTGATATGACTCAGGGCTTTCATGCTGAACTGTGGGATCTAACAACCGTAGCAAGAAGCAGAGTTCACTTAAGACTTCTCATACACTTGCTTCCTTTTATATACCCTGTTCTGTTTGTAACTGGATGTAACTGAATGTATCCTATCATCCTGAGGAGGGTCAGGGTGAGCACAGAAGGCCCAGGAGCCCCTGACACCCTCTGGGTTGGTATCCCAGGATGCTTTGCACCTATTATGAGTTAATTAGCCCTGAGCTGCAGCCATCCCTTAATGGAGTCATTTGAGGAAATGCTGAAGCAGAACAAATCACATTTGGTCTGGAGCTCAGCATTTCCACAGATGATGGGTTCCTCGACTCACTTGGTTTGGCAAAGCACATGGGCTGATGGGACTTCAGGTGCTGTTCACAGAGTGACAGAGACCTCTAGCTAGCACAGATGGCTTAGAACTGAGAAAAGCAGCATAGTGAGATTGTTTTGGGGGGTGGGGTTTTCCTTATCTGGTCACCTCCAGGCAGACTGAGTTACAGCTCCTAATTATTGGGCCACAGACCCTGGCATTTCACTCAGTTTTGGGGATGCCAGGTCAAGGCTGTCAGTAACCTGGTCCCTGTCAGGACAGGTAGATTCAGGGGGGATTCATCTTCTCTCCACACGTAAGTACCCCAGTTGCCATACTTGTTTACTAATCTCTTATTTATCACAGTGTCTCTGGTCTCTTAAATCCTAGAGATGGATAAAGTGGCTCAGTGGGTTAAGGTCTTACCTCTAAGCTTCTTGACCTGACTTCTATTCTCAGGACTCACATGGAGGTAGGAGAGAACCAATGGCCATAAGTTGTCTTCTGTAGTCCATAGACACACACCACTTCCCACATAAACACATTTATACAATAAAATGTAATAAAATTTAAAAGCCCAAATTTTCATTAGTTGCACTGTTTAGATGTCTTTTCTCATGTCTTCAGCCCATCGTGATTCAAAGGACAGTGATGCCCATGTGAGGATTAAAGCAAAATTTTGTTTTGTCTTTTCTTTTTTTTTTTTTTTT
>NW_022196913.1:13554087-13555143 GCF_008632895.1 Mastomys coucha | reverse complement strand
GTGTTTGTTATGTACCTTCTTTGCTCTGCTTTGGCACTATGTGTGGTTGTGGATGTTGTGGACAAGGGGGGGGCATCTTGAATGGATGACTGAAAGTATGAATTCATAAAATCTTCAGGGGTAAACTACAAAGACTTGCGAATAGATGTCTAAAGGATAAAATTCTCAGGAAAACCGTTCTGTGTTTTCTTTTTTCGTGACCCTCAACATTCCTTCCAGCTGGAACATGCAGTCTTTGGAGGCCCTGCCATTGCAGATTCATGCCGATAGACTTCCTGGCTCCAATGCCAGCTCTGCTTTTCTCACAGTTCTGATGACTTGAAGTCCTGGATCGGTGTGTGGGCAATCAGATCGGTTTCATGCTAAGCCTGTTCTCTTAGCTTGTGTGTACTGCTGCCCTACTGTGTGCTTACATAGCCTCATCTCATTGTGTGAATAAATGGAAAAAGCAATAACAAACACTGTTGTCTCTTCTTTTAAGGACACTAATCCATGAATCAGGGTCCTAATATTTGTTTGACTTTAGCTGCTTTCTCAGAGGCCTCAGGTCCACATACAATCACTTTGGTATTTGGGGGTTCAACACATGCATTAGCATCACACGAACAGTCAGATAATAGCAATCTGCTCACCTCCTGGTCACATTCATTTTGCACAGCATACATTCATCCCAACAGCCCCATAGTCTTTACTTAGTCCAGCATCAATGTTATAGTCTCAAGCCTACAGTCTTTTAAATAACATCTAAATCATGTATGGGTGGGGTGCCAGGTATAGTTAACCATAAGACAAATTTTTCCCTAGCCATGAACTTGAAACCAAACAAGTGATGTGCTCCCATAATTCAATGGTGAAACAGACATAGAATGGATATTCTCATGTCCAAAGATAAAAGAGGTATTTGGTCTCAATTAAGTCCAGATCGTAGCAGGGTGAAAAATCATTCTATCTGAAGCCATTGCTTGCTGCTTCAGGTTTCATCACCAGGATAATGTTACTTTCCAGCAACATGGAGAGAGAGAGAGATATCTTTGGGGGCTCACCACGTGCAGATCT
>NW_022196913.1:13537339-13554077 GCF_008632895.1 Mastomys coucha | reverse complement strand
GAGACAGGGTCTCCTATATCCTAGGTTTACTTCAAACTCTCTTTGTATTTGATAATGAACTTAGGCTTCTGATCTGCCTCTACTTCCCAAGTACTGGGATTACAGGCAGGTGCTCAGGCCCAGTTTTAAAATGTAGCGCTGAGGAATGAAGCCATGGTTTCATTTGCGTGTTAGGCAAGTTATACCAAGCCAAGCACAGTCCACTGTCCTATCATGTATCTTCTTATATGTCCCAGATGCCTTTGGATCAGGAACCCATTTCTGTGACTTTATTTAACCTTAATACTCACTCTAAATAGAACTACATTGGGCACTGGGCTTCTAATGTATGGATTTAGAGAGGACAGAGACGTTCATCCACAACATACATCAAAACACAAAGTCACCTGAACAACACCATCTATTAGGTCTTATTCTGACAGTTGCAGATTGTACTATACCATGTACTTCATAAATTAGAACCCAAAACATGTGGATCAATAGGGTTGACAGGAATGATGTTTGCCAGTAGGAATGTGTTCTCCTTCTTTAATATGTGGCCATTCCTTGCTCCATAGTATTTAGAGCTATAGAGGCCAGGACTGTCTTTGAGTGTTATAGAAAATGATATTTATCACTTTTAGGTAAGCAAGAAGAAATCACTTATTACCTTTAGAAAAGCAAGACCCTCAAATGCCTAAGAGATGCTCTTTGTCTGTTTCTGCTGCTCTTTTTCTCTCTTTCCCTTTCCTGCATCTACTTCTATCTGTCTATTCTCTCCTTCCTTCCCAGAGGGGAGGTAATGTTCCCATGATACTGCTACTACTAGAGGAAGGAGACACTGCTACTCACATGTTGTGAACTATGCAGTTTGATTCATAGTAAGGCAGTGAAGTGAGGGTTGTAGGTTATAGCAAGGGCATTGCAGACATTATAAAATGAAAATTGAATAATCCTCAGTGCTGAGATCTATTGAGTGTTGGGACTGAATTGACTGGGCAAATGAAGAAGTGATAGACACACGTAGGGAAAATTCAGGATTAGGTGGGCTGTGTGCACGGATGGAGACACAGCAGCTTCCTGAAACTCAGTGTGCTTATTATGTACAGCTAAATGGGGATGCAGGCTCACCAATCTCTACAGGGAGCCTTTGCAGGAGAACAGTCTTAGTCTGTAGTCATCCAAAAGATGAAGCTGTGGTTGATTATTTTCTGTACACAGTCAACATCCATCAGTACCCAGACCAGGGGAGAGATTTGCTATGCCCCTGAGCTTGACTGGGGATGGTCTTAACATCCCCATGGGTCTGAGGCATTGAGATCCTTGACATAGTCATTGATGTCAGTAATAAACATTCACTCAAGACTTCATTTGCTTGCCTATACCATAGACACTTGCAACACCATAGGGAGAACATCACTGGCTGATAGGATCCAGTGATCTTTTGTTGACCTGAGTGTGGTGGCTCCATAGCTGACATGATAATCATAAAGGGTCCAGATGAGAATTTACCCATTCCAACCTTGTGTCAAGTTAGAATGTCTTCAGTACTGGAGATAGTTTCTCATGGTAGCCTGGGGTGTGTGTGTGAGAGAGAGAGACTAGATTTCAAGGATCAGGTTCTCTGGTCTCTTGGTGGCCAGTTGTAATCATTTTCAATATGAAAACAACCATTATGGAAGCTTGAAATTTTAGTTTCTGCCTTGTGGATCCACTTGGGTGAGGAGACCCAAAGCATGGGATGATTGATAATGGATTTATCTTCTTTGTGCCAGATGGCCTTAGACCAGTAGAAAGAGAATTTGAGTGCTTGGGATTTGTTTTGGAGAATTCCCCTGACTTGGTGCAAAGTTGTCCTTGCTAAAACACCTATTGGATTTTGCTCTGTATCTTATCAACTGTGGTTCAGCAGCAGCCACGAGAGATGTACAGATTAGTTGCCTTAACCCCTCATGCCTGGTTAAGGACTCCAGGCACACAGGACAGCTGCAGCCTCTAGCCCAAGCAGGCTGTCTGAGGCCATTCCCTACTTTGCATCTCCGTTACTGTAGCCCCTTTCTCTTTGCTATTTTGGAAAGCATGTTTGAAGAATCCATAAATTTATACTAAGTATGTTTCTTAACTAATGTTTTACAAAGACAAATCAGAGAAGAAGAAGAAGAAGAAGAAGAAGAAGAAGAAGAAGAAGAAGAAGAAGAAGAAGAAGAAGAAGAAGAAGAAGAAGAAATCAAGGATTTCTTTAGCTTTTCTTTTTTTTTTTTCCTTTAGCTTTTCTTATTTTGGGTGGTGAAGTCATTAAAATAAAGACAGCTTTTCCAGTTGTGCATTAAGACTTATTTCTTTGACGTTTAACCAGAGTTAATTCTGTGATCATTTTTCCCAGTCTTGCTCATGGCTGCAACATGAGACTCTCTACTTATGTTTGAATATCATAACACATATAAACAGGTGACTTCTACTGATATCCCCCCCACCTCCCCCAATACCTCCAACTCCACAAAGTCTTTGCTTCTGTGTTGTTCTGGAGTCATGTTCATTATAGATTCTTGCACTCCTCATGCTTTAAGGACAAATTGGGTGTTCAGTTTAGTTTTGCTCTGAGATGGAGGCTCACTATAGGCTAGTCTTGGGCTCAAATTCTCCTGTCTCAACCTCAGGAGGCTGTGGATGTATGCTGTGGGGTCCAGCTTAGTTAGGATTTCAAATATCCTGAGACATGCACTATCTTTGTGCTTGCCAATTATCTGTCTATTGTATTTATCATCTATCTATCTATCTATCTATCTATCTATCTATCTATCTATCTATCTATCTACCTACCTACCTATCTACCTATCATCTATTCTATCAATCTATCATCTATAAATCAATAATCTATATCTATCTATTATCAATCTATCAATCAGTCATCTATATCTATCATCTATCTAACCATTATCTCTGTCTTTCTTTTATATATATATGTATATATATGATACACATACATATGATACACACACACATATATAATGATCTATTATCTCTTTGACCTATTTACTTTTTAGACAAGGTCTCTCTGTGTAGTCAGGCTAGTCTTAAGCACCTACCTCAGTCTCCCTATATTTCAACCATGTACTACCATACAAGGTATAAACATGTACATTTCTCTTATTGCCTCAAGTCACTTTTATTTATTCATTCACTTAGTTTTGTGTGTTCACATGTGTACATGAGTATGTGTGTATGCATGTACATACACATGGAAGCTTGAGGACTTTAGGTGCTATTCCTCAGGAGTTGTGCACGGTTTTTTGTTGATTAATTTTATTATTTGGTGATTTTATAAATGTACACAATATATTATGATTACTTTCTCCAGGACCCTCTCTTCTCCCTCCCATCTCTGTCAACTCTTATGCATCCCCACTTACTCAGATTTATGCTGGTTTTGATTTAACCATTTAGTTTAATCAGGGCTGACTATGTGACCATGGGCTGGAATTATCCGCTGGACCCTGATGAAATCATCAGCAAATACGCAACTGAAGACAACATTAAGAAAATAGCTCAGTGCCTCCTGGACCCTCCTTTATTCATGCCTGACTATTGTTGGGTTCATTCCTGTGCAGACTCAGTGCAGGCCAGGTTCAACAAGTTCATGACAGTAATGGAAGTGTCATGTCTAGAAGATGATCTATTCACATCTCTTCTCCTGATTTTTGGATTTTACGCTTTTTTTTTTTTTAATCTCCTTATTTCATGATGTTCCCCGAGCCTTTGAGGAGATGGTAGATTTATAGGGCTTATTTATACCTGACCTCTCCTTTGTCACTGTATTCCCTGCACCTTGTGCAGTCATGTATGCTCACCACTGCTCACGAGAAAGAGAGATGGGGAACTTCACTGGTACCTCAGGACCGGCCAGTCAACAAACCCCAGGGATCTACTTTTTTCTGTATCCCTGGCACTGTGACAGCACCCTTGGAATTTTGGTGGATACAGAGGACTGGACTTATGCTTGAACGGTAAGCACGTTACTGTCTGAGCTGCCTACCTGCTCGAACTCCTAGATCACTTTAAAGATGGGTTTTGCAAAGGATGATTTGACAGAGTGTTTATGTAGTTTATGTAGTTTTTCTGGATTTTGAACAAGTTATTTTATTGTTATTGTTATTATTTAGACCTTCTAGAGTCATTGGGAAAGTCCAGAGTAATCATAGCTTTTTAGCTTTTTCTCCTTTCCATCCTTCCATTTTCTATTCCCTCAAAAAAGCCCTTCACTTGTCTGCTGGCTCCAAAGTGCATCTATTTTAAATGATGCATCTGTATGTTTTTTCCCCATGGTTGAATTTGTGTACATAAATGACATTATTTTTGACTGTGTAGGGTTTAGAAACAAGACAAAAATTTGGGATTCTTACAGGGAAACATAGTTGCCTAATTGGACAGTAGAATTTCATTATTTTAATTTCATGGTGCATATGCAGTCAACTTTGTTTACTGCAAACTGAACCCACCAGGTCTTGTGGTGATTGCATTTGCTTTCCTGCTTAAAAACTGGTTTACACTAGAAGCAGCTAAAGTGCTTAGATTTGCGCTTGTGTTTGATTAGCATTTTTCTGCATGTACATGAATATATAGTATATGTGCCTATGTATTTATGTGCTTGTATGTGTGTGGGTGTACATGTGGAAGTCAACTGAAGAAATCAACTATCTTCCATGATTGCTCTCCACCTTATAAAATGAGGCAGGGTCTCTCTTTAACCTCGAGATCACTGATTCCCTTAGACTATCTAGTCATCTTTCTTTAAGGATCCCTTGCCTCTGCCTGCTGTGTGCTGAGATTACAGGCAGTCAACCATGCCCACTCAGCTAGGGATCTAAACTCTAGTTCACACATGCATGGCAAAAGCTTTACCTGGTGAGTCATTTTCCAGTCCTAGATTAGTTTTATGAATTTGAATTCCAAGGCATGATTTACAGTACTGCCTGGAGTTTATTCAAGCTCCTGTGGTTGATAAATGTATATAAATTTAGCACAAAACAACTTAAAGAATAAGTGAGCTTGTGAGCCAGGTTATACCATATTGTTACTTTGAAGCTTAGTATAGAGCCTCTCCTCTTACTTCAAGGATGAAGACAATACACTGTATATTATGAGCAACATGTACCTGTGCTTGTGTGCCTTTGACTGTATCCAAGTTTGTGGAGGAGCAACCATGGTGATTATAACAGGCGTCTACAGTTTCAGTCCATTTGATCTTTGAACTTGAATCATAGAAGGTCGATATATACTAACCATTTTTTTTCTTGTTGTGACCAAATATTGGACAAGAAGCAATTTATGGGAGGAAGAGGTTTATTTTGGCTCACAGTTCAGGGGATAGCGTTCATTATAGCCGAGAAGGCATGCCAGCTAGGCTGGCTCTGTCTGTGGTGGCAGGAGGTAAGATGTGGCAGACCAGGTAGTAGAGAGTTAGACAGGTACTATGGCTGGGTTATACCCCAAAGGCTTTCCCCCAGTGATCTGTCTCAGCCAGCCAGGCGACACCTCCTCAAGGCTCCGTAACTTCCCAAACAGTGTCACCTGTTAGTGACTGAATGTTCAAACCTGGGTGTCTATGGGGAGGCATTTCACACAGAAACTGGAAGAAAAGCCGAGTGAATCACCAGCTTTGTTATAAAGGCCACTTGGATGTTGAACTCTTGGCACCCACTGTTTTTCTCCCTACTCCTATAGAATTTAGAAGCTGACCTTCACTCTTGCTATTACTTATATCAGTAGTTTTCTTTTTCTGCCTCTTTTTTGTATCATATATGCACAATGTTTTATAGTTCTTGCAGACAAGTAGAACTTTAATTGAGTCTGGATTGCTTAACAGTGATTACAGCAAATGACATTGACTGTCTATGGCACTTTATCACATACCAAAGTCTTTCTAAGTACTTTACCTGCATTTTCGTTGTTCTTTGTGCTTGATCCTTATGAACAGTTTTGTGGTTAAAATCATACCATCATCTCTATTTCTTTCTGTGAATTCACAACAGTGCATGTAGCCCATTATTCTTGTCCTATAGATGATATGAATTAACCACATGGGTGCACTGAGATTTGTCCAGATGCACTCTGTGTGATGTGGAGTTTGTACTTTGGTTTTCAGCCTTCTTAGAAGAATTGTGAAGACCATTACTGACCTAGGGAACTTAATGCCTTTCACTGTGAGTACACTCTAGCTTTTGCCAGCTGCTACTGTCCCTCTAGGAATGACTGTGCATCACTCTTTCCAGACTCTTGAATGTCAATGAAAACTTTACTGGGGACCACTGCAATGTCATTTCATCTTGACATCTGTGTCACCGTGGATTGCTAGTCCTGTCACGTGGATGCAGAAATTTTAAGAGATATGGTAATGTGGTCAATGTTTTTTTTCTTTCTTTTAAACAAGTGTGTAGTTGAAGCTAGTATGCAAGAGATTTGTCTGTTTTCCAAGTTGGGGCTATCTCCACATGCTATCTGATGCTGCTCTGAGGTTATTTCATGAATGATGTCATAACAGAAGTCTGACCATACAATTCAGATCCTTCAAAACTAGAAAAAAAGTCTTGGTCAGTAAAGGGTTTCCTGTGCAAGCATGTGGTCTTGAGTTTGCTCTTCAGAATCAAAAGAAAAAGGCAAGATGTGGTAGTGAAGCCCCTCAAACCAGCCTTGGGTAACAGAGACAAATGGGTCCTTAGGGTTTGCTGTCCAGTGAATCTAGCCTGATCAGTAAAGTGTCAGGTCTCAGTGAGAGACCATCTCAAAACCTAAGGTGGACAGCTCCTGAGGAATACTACCTGAAATTGAGCTCTGGCCTCCACATGTACATGTTCCCAAGTGCATCTGCACACATACTTACAATGTGCAGATGTACACATAGACACACACAAAAGGAAGTCTACTTATGTATGTGACTCCAGCTTTGAGTAACTGCATAGGTGGTGAGCGCTATGGACCCCTTTATGACTGTCCATAGTTACTGTGTAGATAGACAGTGTTCTTAGAACAAGGGAGGGCCTGAGATCTGGGATAGAGGCAGGCAAGAGGCTTCTGTGAGACACAGAAAGTACTCTACAGGGAGACTCTAAACCTGCTCCAAAAGCCAGGACTAATCAACAGTTTGCCACATAAATCCTTCATTAAATATGAAGAAGAGAGCCATCCAGCTGTACTTGTTACTGTTGGTGATTTAGCAATTTAGAAAATGCCTGCTAAAGGGTCCCTTGGTAGCATGAGATGGTTAATGTGTCTTCTACAGTCATTCAGAGCCCCTCAGGATACCATTTATATTGTGAGGGAGAAACACTACTCCTGTGAAACCTCATGAAACAGCCTTGCCTTCTATCACGGGGGATGGATGTTGGCAGTTGTGGTTGGTGGTAGGACAGGGACTCTTGAGATTCCAGAGGGAATACTCTGCCAGCCTTCTCCCGGACCTAGATTTCCACAGATCTAGAGACCCAATATAGAAGCTTTTAATGACCGAATTGGCATAAGCTGGGCATTTGAGCAGAAGTAGTCACAGGAGAGAGGATTTGGCTTCTTGTTAAATGATAGTGATCAGGTGCTTCGCATTCCAAAGGTTAAGTGGGGAAGTTGACCCACATTTAATGAGCTGTGTGTTACTGAACTTCCTAGAAACAGAAGACAAAGCACTGTGTGGGCTTCTACACTAGTTGCCTGCATTTTGCCTCTTGGCCCTGATTATCATAGCAAATTACCAACATTATTCAAATCAGAAAAATAAACTTTAAATGGGAACATTGTAAGACTCAAATGTTATTCATTTCCAGTGCTAATATTTTGAGTGGCATAAATAAATAAATTGTGTTCAAATTTGCAATAGTAGTCCTCGGGGTAAAACTGACATTCAGCCAAAGTGGTAGGGATATTAAAATCAATAGATTATAGAGGAGAAAGCCTTTAGTAAATATTTTCCTGCCGAAATCCCATCTTTGTGTTTATAATGCTGAAATATCAAAAAGGTTAGATTTGCATGTGGATTGGGAAAGACCAAATCTGGAAATCTAGACCACAACATTCTCGCTGCTCTTTTTCTCCTGTGAATTTTGTTTTGCAGCGTTGAGTGGTGTGGTATGAAGGTTGTGATAAGGTGGGGTTTGGTGTGGTGTATGGGTGGGGGAGTCAAGTATCCACATGCTAACGGAGCATATCCTCCATACTAGGCAATGGATTTGTGCTCCTCTGGAACGATCTACCTTTCTAGAATTGAGCAGGTCAGAGAAATACGGCTAGGTAAAACAAACAAACAAACAAACAAATAAACAAACCCAATAAGAAAGCAGATCAGGGGTTGGGGATAATCAGAGGAAATGTTGACTGATCTTGTTCAGCTTCTGTCTTAATATTCATTTATGATTTATGCCTAGCTGTAAAAGGCATTCTGGATGTCTTGGTCATGAGTCCTGTTTGCTGACAATCATAACAAAATTTCACTAATTTCAAAACTGAGGACTGCTGAAAATTGCTGTCCAGCTAAGCAGTTCAAATGGTCTGACTATTCCATTCTTTTATATCTCATATTACCTACAGATTGACAGAAAAAAAACTGAATGAAAGGCATGAAAAATGAATGTCCTTTGTTGTAGCCATGGCAGAATGGAAAAGACCCTACACATGGAGCCAGAACTGTGGTTGACTTTTGTCAATGTCATCATCTAACTGTCCACTGCTAAGAGGCTTTTAGCATCTCTGAGCATCAGTGTGTCCCAGGGAAGAGGTATCAGAATGAAAATCCCCAACACCTCAGGTTCTGAATCACAGCATAGATCTATGCCTATAAGCACCGCTATGAATCATTTCTGGATGATACATTTCTAAAGGTGAGGAGAACATCATGTGACCTCCCCAAGCACAGATATTCATTTTAAGGAGCATCTTCAGTGCCCTTATTGGCTGGACACACTACAAGATTGCAGGTGTTACCTTAGAGGTCTTTTCAATGTTCTAGTTTGGAGTATTCTGCTTAGATGTATCATGGGTTTTGAGATTCACAATCAGACTTTTTGGCAGAATTCATTCTTCAGTCATAGCTCATCAGTAGTTCCCATCACACTGCTCATCCTACAGTGACCTTTACGTCTCCCACCTACCAGTGGGCTCTCTTTTGGTGGCAGACCCAGCTAACAAGGCTAGCACATACCTTTTTTTCTCCCAGGAAATGCCTGGAGAGGACCAGCAAAGTGGAACAGAGGCAGGTTGAGCAACCTAACAATAGCAAACTCAATCTGCCCTTGCTGGTGAGCTTTCTGGGGGATGGGGTCTGGACCATACTGAACCATTCTGTCTACTTACACATGAAGCACAAATGAACCATCTATGGTGAGAACTTTGTTAATAGTGATCAAACAAATTATGCTATTCTCTTAGACAACTAAGTGCTAGGACTTTGTTATGCAATATGTTGACCAACACAAATTTCATTTAGGTATTATTTTACTCTGAGAGATTATACAGATTAGAACTTCAAAATGGGCATTATTAAGACACTGGAATCCAGATTCATACCCCAGATTTGCTGCTTAGCTGAGGTGTGACATCATAAGTAGGTCTCGATTTTCTCAGCCCTCAAATAGGAACTGTGTCTACATTACAGAAGGCTGTGATGGGTTAAATTAATCTGTGCACCTAAGATGCTTACACCAAGACATAGTATGGTTCTTTAGCATCTTGCCCTCCCAGATGAACTGGAGGCACCAAGAAGAGAATTTTGTCAGTAAGAGCTTTCCGTCTATTCATGAGGACCTGAGTTCTGGCCTCAGAACCCATGTGAAAAAGCCAGCATGGTGGCACCAGGGAAGCTGAGATAGGTGAATCCCTGGGGATTGGTTCCAGTCAGTCTGCCCTACCTGGTGAGCTTCAGGAAAAATGAGAAAGTCAGTCTCAGAAACCAAATGAAATCCAGATAATGGCACCTGAGGAATGACACTCAAGGTAGACCTTTGGCTTCCATGGACACACTCACAAGTGCATACCAATACCTTCCGGAAACTGTCAACCACATTATTATCATGTACCCTTGTGCAAACACAAGGCTTCCAAGGAGAAATGTGAAAACTTGTACTTACAGTGTAAGATTAAAGTCTTTTCCCAGTGTAGGCTATTTAAATGATATTCTTAGTTGTGTTAAGCAGGCACAGGTGACTTTGGGAGGGTATTTGTTAAACTAACCTTTTCTGAAAGATGTCTCCTAGGTCAGACTGCTTACTCGCGGCCTCTTTCCTTCTGGGCTGGGTTAGCTCTCTGTCTGACTACAGTCACCTCTGTGATGCATTCTCCATATTCATGGTGTCATTTACCTGAGAAGAACTTGAGTGGTGGGTTGAATCGTGAGGAATTCAAAGCTATGATCTGACCTTCACCCTACACCCACAGACTCAGCCAAACTAAGCAGTACACACCTAGCAACCATTCTATTGAGTCACTTTTTGTTAAAATATTGTATTTTTTGGGGGGGCAAGGAAATGATCATCAATTAAATTCATTTTTATAGCACTTTATTTCACTTAAAAGAATTATTTTATAAAAATTGAGAGCCAGTATCTCTAGCCACATTACATTCAAACATTAGTGGATATTTCTTGGAGTTACAGCATCCAATGTTGTTAGCTCCTTGCTCCCTCCCTGCCTCGTTTTCTGACGTAAGTGCTCCTTCCCGTGATTCCAGGACTCACGCTGTTATTTTGTGACTGGTCACGTGTACACCATCTTTATTAAACTTGTGCTCCCAGGATAAGAACTTTATTTAAATCGTCTTTGAGTTCACAACATCCGCTAGATGAACATGATCTATCCCAATCTAACTGTGCACAAACTTTGGGAAGTTTGCATGTGTGCACCCTGACTCAAAAACCTTTCTCAAAAGCGGAGTAGGGAGTAACTGACAGGCATTCATCAGAGCCATTCTTATGGACAAGCTGTGCGGTCTCCAGGGTGGCCTGGAAAGAAGCCATAGTGACAGTATTACTTCCCAAGTATTTTTGCTTTTCTTTCATCTCCATACTTGTCCCCAGAGGGAATGAATCAATCAAAACGTATTGAGCAAAGTACTAATGAAATACAGAAACAGAAAAGACAAGATTTTGCACACACACACACACACACACACACACACAAGCCTATGATACAAAGAGGAAATAGTAAACATTGTGTGTGATAAACAGCAGCTAGCATGTCTCCAGGGTTATCCCCAGTAACCAGCACACGCAGTTTACGTTATGACTTAGAGGCTACTGCAATTATTAACCTGCTTTGCAGAAGAGGAAGTGGAGGATTAGAAAAATAAAATTCCTTGCTAAGAGCACACACAGACCCTAAGTTGTGGATCCAGGATCCATACAAATTTATTTAGATTCGTTGGAGTAGTAGCGGGGAGAGAGAGAGAGAGAGAGAGAGAGAGAGAGAGAGAGAGAGAGAGAGAGAGAGAGAGAGAGAGAGAGAGAGAGACATGGAGACAGAGACAGAAAGAGACAGAGACAGAGAGACAGAGACAGAGACAGAGAGACAGAGAGAGTACCCTTTATGTTCTTAGGCAAAATAAGCTCACAAGCTTTGAATGCAATGGACTCACACAGAAACCACCAAAACATTCAAATTCTGCATACAAGTTTCTTGTCTATGACTACTTTCACTCTAGCAGTTTAAGGGAACAAATGACACCCAACTTCCTTTAACAGGCGAGAGTCACCCAAGGGCATCTGGATTCATATGCCTCTTCCCAGGCCACCAGAATTGACTTAGGATTTCCAGTCAGAGGAAGTTTCCCTATGGAAGTATTTTCTCCTGATCCTGTAGGATTCTGAGAGAGAATGGGATGCAGGCAGGGAAATATTCTTCTGTGTAAACCAGCAGGAATTCAGGAAGCTGCTCTGTATTTTTTTCATCATTAAATACTGACAGATGAAAGGAAACTCAGGTTGGGGAGGGCATGGTAGTGTTTGCGTGGACGTGCCTCCTGTTCCATGATGGCTTGCTCACTTCTCAGCAGATTATGAAACAGAAAGCTCAGGCTGGAACCAGGCTAGACTTTAATCCAGAAACCTTGTTCCTCTGACCCACATCCTCCAGCTAGGTCCCATGTCCAAAAGGTCTTACTTTTGGACAAAACAGTACTGCCATTCAGGGAACAACTGTTAAAACACTCAGGAATATTTCACATTCAAACCATAGCAGCTGCTGATTAGGAGAGAGCAGGAAGTTCATGACCTGCAGGCAGATACCGCTGGTGAGAACACCAGAAAGGCAGTGCGATAATTAATCTTCATTGTCAACTTCACTTGATTTGGAATTGTCCAGGAGACACACGTCTGGAAGTGTGTGCAAGGGTATCTCTAGAGAGGTTTAACTGAAGATGTAAAGCCCATCCAGAATGGGAGCGGTACCATTCCCTGTAGTGGGGTCTCAGACTGAAGGAAAATGAAAAGAGAAAGTGAGCTGAGGACCGGGCACTCATCTCTCTCAGCTTCCTGACTGTGGATTCAGTGTGCCCCGCTGCTTCAAAGTTCCTGCAATAGTCAGAGCTGCTATAACCACCACACCCTCCCTACTCTGATGGACCATGCTCTCAATCTGTGAGATGAAATAAACCCTTCCTTTTAAAGGTTGCTTTTGGGGTTGTCACAGCAACTAGAAAAGAATGAAATACAGATGGTCCTCAAAGTCCAGCTTCCTGCTCCTCTCACTGGGGTCCACAGAAGGCTTCCTTTCTCTGGCTCCTGTAGGCTTCACCCTACAGTTTGACCAGAAAGTAGGACTCTCACTGAGTTTAGTCTTTTGAGGAAAGACTTGTTTGGTCACCACCCATTTCTGTCACTGTGGCCCAACATAGTGGGACACACCATGTCAGAAGCAAAGCCCAATGTTCTATGATCTCTATTCTCCCTCCTGTGGCAGCTGGGTCATTAGTTAGCTGAGTGACTCTTGACCCATGGACTAGAAAAGTCTTTGATATGCATGACGGGATGGATTATAATTGAAATATAATAGACTGACAGCTGTGAACATTGTTAAATTCCAGCTTCATGGCATTGAGGTATCTCAATTTGGGGTTGTTAGTGTGTTCCAATTCTGTGCAATTAGCTCGAATAAAAACTCTAAAGAAAAATGAAGGAAACAATGTTTTGAAAATCAAAAACCCACATAAAGTAAAATAGAGCTAATTCTCATAGCTCTATGAGTAGTCAGTGCTATGAGAATTAGGGATATCCTCCATGTGGCTGAGGGTTCTAAGAGCACACATTTTTTTGATGACATTATGACACAATGTAGTCATCTACAGTGTTTATCTGCAACTGTAATTATGCAAGCTACAAATGAACACAATATTACACAGGGCTGGGGAGATGGTTTGCCAAGCGATCATGAAGACTGGAACTCAGATACCCAGCACTCACTCGAATGTCACCTGTGGCTGGTGGCTGACATGTATTCCCATGCTTGGGAGGTAGTGGCTGGGGTACCCAGAGCAAACTAGCTGGCTAGTGAGATTAGCTTAAGTTCTGGGTTCAAGAGAGATACTTTGAATCAATATATAAGGTGGAAAGTGATCTAAGAAGACACATGGCATCAACCTCTGGCCGCCATGTGCATACATGTGCATATTTACCCCCCTCCCCAACACACATAAGAACATGCATATATACATGCACACAGGATACAAAAAAATCCTCAGATTGCTTTAAGAGTGTTTACATTTGTGCCTTGTGCCTTATTCATAGCTGTTCTGGACTGCCGTCAGCCTACTGGCAGAAGGACAGACATTCCTGTATGGCTGACAGGGGTTTCCTAGTACTGTGAGCTGGCCTTTTTCTCCTGCCATCTCTGACAGATTCTGTCCTCTGTCTTTTACTACCTACTTTGTGAATTTACTTGGCCACTGTCGAGCTTAGTGGCATCTGTAGTGGAGTAGAAGGCCAAAGGAAGTACAAGTTTATACATCATTTCTAATCAGCAGCACAGGAAGGGCACTCCTCCTGGTAAGAGAGAAAGACATTGATCCTGACAAAATCTGAGGATGCCTGATTCCCCCAAACCCAGGCACCAGGGCGATGTTATTGTCCTTCCCTTCTGTGCCAGTGAGGAGACAAGCTTACAGAAACTGGGCAGCATTAGAATTAGAATCCTGACGTTTGAATTTGAGCTACAGCCTCTGGGCTCTTTGATTAAAATGTCAGAAAAACCTTCCAGTTTCTTATCCTTTTCTTTTTCACTAATTGGAGATTTCAGACAAACCCGAGATAAGAGCTCCAATGCCTTGCATCTCGAGTACTCAAGAGATGTGGATTATATTCAGCAGTACATGCCTGTCTACCTGTTGACAGAGCACATTTGCAGTCGTTCACAATTTTGGATCTCCACAAATCTCTTCACACACATTAACAGTAGCTATTGCTTTAGTAATCAACTTTGAATCGAATGCTATAAGAAAAACCCAGCTCATAGAAACTGCATTGGAAAGCTGTAATATTTCTGGTTCTGTCAAGCTGATGCTTTCTGATCTGCTTGAGAAGATTTTGAGTGTGGGTTTAATTAGAATCTTTAAACTCACATTAGTGTGCTCAGACAATGGGGAGAACAGATGAGACCATCAGTTTGGGGTTGATTCATAGTTGTTTGTGTTCAGCTGGATTGAGAAAGACATAAACAAGAGGAAGCATTTACGAATATTCCGAGAACAAGCTTCCCGTGGGAGAGGACGTAAAGTGGTATTTGTGTTCCCGAACTTGGTTCACAGTTTTAGCTACTGGCCAAATAATCACGGGTGTCAGTATCTGCTTTCCAAAACCATTGTCAAAGCCAATGTCAATGTCATACTGACTTTTATATTCCATAAAGAAGAGGCCCTGGGACCTCCTTACTCAAGCCTCCCCCTCCCCACAGTCTGCTTTCTTTATTCTGAGATTAGATTCTGGAGAGAAGCAAAATAGATTAAAATTGCAAGCAAAGTCTAAACAGGGCATGTGGGTTGTGACCCAAACTAGGACAGGGTCACCATCAAACATTTTAGGAGTCATGGCAAGAACAGAGCAGAGCACACATGTCACAGTTATCCACCCCTGTGGACAACGTTTGTTCTTCTGGCTTTGGCCTCTGCTCTCCCTCCCCCCACTCCTGCAAGCCAAAGTATAAGTCATTCTTACGATGTCTTAACCTGATTTTGACTATTTGTTCATCCCTCTGATGCAACCATTGGGAATGGAGGCATCTGGTAGCCCTTAGTAAGGGCTACAGTGTGTCACAGAATTCAAGACAATTTGGAAAAAATAAGGATATACTCTATCTTAGCTGAGTGACATTTTAAATCTGTTTAGAATGCATATGAAATGAGACTGGCTTCCTCAGGCATGTTCTAGTGGAGTAGGAGCTAAGTCCCTTGGAGTTGTCTATGGTGCATAGGCTTTTATCAGATGGGTGTCTAGACTGGGAAAGCCCAAGGCTGAGCAGCTGGGATGGGCAAGGACTAAGGGCCAGTGACACAGAGTTTTATTTCCTGTAGAGGTGTGTCAAATTCGACACCTGTTCTAAGGAGACTGATGTATCAGAACTTTCACAAGTCTCATTGTTGCCACCAACCCAATTCTGCTGCGCCCACAGAACTTCTTAGGCCCTGCATGGTGTTACATGGGCTCTCTTATTGCACATGCAGGATGTGGTTTCCAGGGGAGATGCTTTCCCTGCATGTGTCTGATACCTCTAGACATGTGTCTGATAAAAGCCTGTATGTCATAGACCACTCTAGGGAGTTTAGCTCATATTCTACAAGAACATACCTGAAGAAGCCTTCTCATTTCAAATGTGTTCTAAACCAATTTAAAGTATTAAATTTAAGAGTTTAAAATGTCAGTCAGCTAAGATAGAGTGTATGCTTAGTTTCCACCCAAATTTTCCAACTGCCCTTGAGGCTCCAGTCTCTTCAACAGCACTCAGAAAGGAGTGCGGCTGCTGTAGTGCCTAACTGTCTATTTAACAACATGCTGAATTGTTCATTTTCTAGCTTGTCTAGAAATGGGGAGGAGACTTTAATGGCTGCCTTGGTGACCTTTGACACCTGTTTTAAGGTGATTAATGCATCAGAGCTTTCACAAGTCTCATTGTTGTCATCTGTCAGGCATGGCTTTGTCACTTAATGTAAATTGTTATGAGCAACAGAGTCTTCAGGAATCACCAACTTTCACCAAAGACACTTGGGCCCCAGAATAGAATTGCTCTTAAATTACTCATTAAGAGTGTTCTCTCAAGTGGGAGTAACTGGGACCAGCGGGACCAGGCACACAGGAACTCCGCCAGCCCAGTGACTCGGGTTCCTTAGGGTCTGTCTGGGCTAGGGTCCAGAGCAGACCTTGGGCACAAGCCCTGCAGCCACTCCCACAACACCCAGAGGAAGCTCCACTCCCAGGTGCTCTGACACACCCAGGATCAGAGGTAAGCAGGAACCAACATCTGTCCCAACACTGGGAGTAACTGGGACCAGCTGGACTAGGCACACAGGAACTCAGCCAGCCCAGTGACTCCAGTTCCTTCCGATCTGTCTGGGCTGGTGTTCTGAGCAGACCTTGGGCACAAGCTCTGCAGCCAGTCCCACAACACACAGAGAAAGCCACACTCCCAGGTGATTTAACAAGCCCAGGATCCCAGGATCACAGAGTCAGCTTCATTCTGAGGAGTTCTGATACAACCAGGATCACAGGAAGGACAGGCTCCAGTCAGACTTAGCAAGGGCAGG
>NW_022196913.1:13536294-13536761 GCF_008632895.1 Mastomys coucha | reverse complement strand
ACCAGAAAAGAAATTCCTCTCGTCACATAATAATCAAAACATCAAATGCACTAAACAAAGAAAGAATTCTAAAAGCAGTAAGGGAAAAAAGGCAAGTAACACATAAAGGCAGGCCTATGAAAGCTAGAAGATCCTGGGCAGATGTCATACAGACCCTACAAGAACACAAATGCCAGCCCAGACTACTATATCCAGTAAAACGCTCAATTACCATAGATGAAGAAAACAAGATATTCCATGACTAAACAAATTTGCACAATATGTTTCCACAAATCCAGCCCTACAAAGGATAATAGATGGAAAACATCAACATAAAGAGCAAAACTACACCCTAGAAGAAGCAAGAAGATAATCTTTCAACAAATCCACACAAACCTAATTCCACGTCTTACAACAAAAAACAGGAAGTGACAATGACTTTTTCTTAATATATTAATTTGAAAATTAATATTACCAACATATCCTAA
>NW_022196913.1:13503130-13535197 GCF_008632895.1 Mastomys coucha | reverse complement strand
ATAATGCAAGAAAAGTTTAAAAAAAAAGAATAAAAATATTGGAATTAAACTTAAAAAAAAAAAAGAGTGTTCTCTCTGCAGTGAAAGAATCCTTTTGTTTCCTCTAAGGCATGGCCTTTTGTTTTTCTGACTCTGCCATAAGCATTAAGAGTGTCCTTGGGGACTCAAAAAGAAGAGTAGAGTACCTTTGTTTCTGTTGAGGGTGCTGAGCCTTCGAGACTTCTCAGCCACAGGCTGGCTTTGCACCACTCTGGGAAACTACCAAAGGGTACATACAGGAAGAGCTGCAAACTCTAGGGCCCCAGTGTCTGCAGAGGTGCAACTCAAGCTCAGGGGATGCCTCAGGAAGATGATGATGGCCAGCTCAAGTGTCGAGTGTGGTGAGTGCAGCTCTGGCATGCCTTTGCCATTCTTTCACATTCCCTCTTTCTTGCTGAAAAATGGTTAGATTATATTCCTAAAGCTAGGTCTGTTTCCTTATTTGACCGCTACCTCCTCCTGAGGCTCACTACCAAGGTCCAGCTATTGAAGTATTGAAAGTCCAGCAATCAAAAGCCCCCTTTGTCTCACCTAATTAATATGCCCAATTAAAATTAAACATCTCACCGTAACAGGGTTTTCCTCTTTACCTTTGTAAACTGCCATTTTCCTGTTGGACAAATCTGTCTCCCTTCTATCCAGAAGCAATCCTTTGTCTCACTTCTGGTCAAATACCCCTCCCACCTCTTGCTCCTTTTTCCTTCTCTCTCCTCTAGCTCTTGTCTTTGTCTTTTCTTCTCTGCCCTCTGTATCTCTGGGGCAAATAAATCTCCTTTGTGCTGAGTGAAAACTTTGTCTTGGGGTGCCCCGATCCAATACTGATCCTTTACTGTTGAACTCTAGGGATCTTGCATCACGTATATGCCTGGCTGAATGGGGAGGGAGCATTGTCAATATTTGCTCTGTGCTGCTGTCTGAGCCCCTTACTGTCTTTTCTGCTAAAAGGATACCAGGATGTGGGTATAGGCTGGTAAAAGACACTGTTTTCCTGTGAACACTATGGCCTTCCCTACCTTGGAGGAGCTGGGGAGCATAAGGACCCCTCATATCTTATCTTTGCAGGCAGCTTTTGCTTTATTACAAGTGTGAGCAGAGCATCAACCAATGGGTGGGCACTGTCTCTGCATGATGAAGCTTTTCCAGGTTTGCCTTCTTTTCAGCTCATCTCTGGACTCAAGTAAACTGTGTCCTAACTGGAAGACCCAGAAGTGCCTAAGACTAGATGGTAGCTTAGGGGAAATTGGTCCAAATATTCCAATCACAAGTGAAGGAATTTCATACAGACTCAACTGTCAGCAAAGGAGGAGTCACCGACCCAGCTGTGAGACTCTCAAGCTGCCACTGAATAGCCTCACAAAGGGGCTGAAAACCAAGATGCGTTACTATGGAAACTGAGTAAGTGCTTGGGACCCATCTTCTTACAATAACACAGGTCTGCAATGGGAAGTGAATCACACAATGCCTAGGTTCTGTTTCTAGCCCATGTCTTCCCTTCACCACCAGCAACCACTAGGGCATCCTTTCCCATGACCCTTCTTATCTCTTCCTAGCAGGCCAGACTGTGGCAACCTGACATTTGAGACCCAGTGACTTCACCTACTCAGCCTCCCTTAGGCCTTGCACCTTTCCCTCCAGCACAAGAGCAAGGTCACGAACTCTGTCTTGTCACTGTCCCAGCATGTTCTTTGTTCTAGCCTCCAGTGCAGTTCCTTGCTCTCTTTTCTTAGAAATCCATCATTAAGCCCCATGGGCATTTTTCTTTTGTGTAGAAATTTCCTTAAAATTGAACAATCACCTCAGAAAGGAGAGGGGGAGACTGAAGAAATGCAAGAAGTGAACACAACTCACAAGTCTCAAGAAGTTCTTGGTATTAACAGGGTTCAGAAAGCCCCTTCCCAATGCTAATGGAGACTGAGGGGCCCTGGTACCTAGTTCAACTCTCCAATCTAGCAGTTGTAAGTCACCCAGAAAGCCCCAGGGGTACACTTTTCATGAGCCCTGATCAGACTAGAGTGTGGTATTCTGTGATGCAGCTATTTTTGAGTCATGCATAAACTTGGCTTGACAAAGGGAATTTTGATGGTATTGTTTCTTTGGTCTACAGTTGGTTCTGGTTCCTATGGGGGATAAGAAGACATCTATCTTCATTTCTTCAGGAAAAGGCTCACACACAGCTCTGTAATTTTAGACAGTACTTTCTTCCAAAACCCAAAGCACTTGTCTATGCAGACATATCTAGCTTTCATGTGAATACTTATGGTCTGTCTCGTGCTTTACAATTGCTACAAAAGACAACCCCAAATAAACCCAATACACTTTTTTTTTTTTTTTAGATTTATTTATTTATTATATGTAAGTACACTGTAGCTGTCTTCAGACGCACCAGATGAGGGTGTCTATCTCATTATGGGTGGTTGTGAGTGACCATGTGGTTGCTGGGATTTGAACTCATGACCTTCCGAAGAGCAGTCGGTGCTCTTCCCCACTGAGCCATCTCACCAGCCCCCCCAATACACTTTTAAGAGAAGGGTGCTTCGTTTTTTACTCTTACAGTCATAGAGCAGATTAGGAGATACAAAAAAATTCTCCTGAAGTCAATGTTCAGGACAAAATGAGAAGAACTACTTTTGTAAGATCAGTAATAGTAATTGTGACTTTATTGTGATCCTACCTACCCTCTTTGTTCAGAGAGGTGTGTTTAGGTAAACTCCTCCTCATTAGAACACGTAACATGTAACATGCAGAGACACAGTGAAGGTTAATATTGTCAATCTGCCAGGATCAATACTCACTTAAGAAGATATGGTGGACAGGTCTATGAGGGATTTTCTAGGCTGTGTAAATTAAGATGGGAAAACTAAGTTTAAATTCCATTCCATAGGCTGGAGTCTGGAAACCCAACCAAAAGCAAAGACTGAGCTGAGCACCAGAATTCATCTCTCTCTGCCTCCTTAAAATTTTGTTTTATTTTTAATTGTGTGTGTGTGTATGTGTCTATTTGTAAGTACGTGCACATGTGCAAGCCAGAGGCAGCAGATCCCCCTGTAGTTGGAGGTAGAGGGAGTCGTGAGCTGTCTGTTGTTGGTGTTGGAAATCTGCCTCTGGTGCTTTTCACCATAAGCCATCTTTCTAGCTCACCTCTTTGCTTCTTGATTGTAGATGCGACCCGAACAGCCATTTTATTCATATCAGTTTGTAGCAGCAATCAAAAAACATCTGGTATCTCTCTACCACAGTGAAATCCCCTTGGATCCTGTGTTTATTCCACAGTTCAAAGAACAGTCAATAGTGGTAGCTGATGACATTGTGTTTCTCAAGAGATAGATGTTAATCTGAGGATCCCCACTTTCCAGAATGTTCCGTGACTCAAGTGTACCATAGTAAGAATTGGAGATGTTGAGGTGCAAGCAACTAGGTGCAGCCTGAGCAACAAACAAGGCTCTTACTTAGGGAATGTTAACAACCAAGCTCCAACCCTCTGCGGGGAGCTAAGACTGCTAAGACAGTCACAGTGCTAAGATACATACCTGAAAAGTAGAATTGTTTTAGAAAAGTGCATGCTAAAGAGAGGGGAGAATAAGGAGAGAGAGAGAGAGAGAGAGAGAGAGAGAGAGAGAGAGAGAGAGAGAGAGAGAGAGAGAGAGAGAGGGAGAGAGAGAGAGAGAGAGGGAGAGGGAGAGAGAGAGAGAGAGAGAGAGAGAGAGAGAGAGGGAGGGAGAGAGAGAGAGAGAGAGAGAGGTTGCATGGCAGAGGGAAGGGGAGACGCCTCAGCAATGAAGCCATTTGCTGCCCATGTGGCCTGCTTTAGCTATCCTTTCCTTTCTTGTGTGTGTTATCAAAACTGTTAATAGGTTTTAGGAAGCAAATCTCAGCCTTTTGTTGTTTGCATCTCCATTTTTCTTCTTCTTTTTCATTTTTGCATTTTAAGGGCTCTCCATGGAAAGGCACAGAAATGCCAGATATCAGATTATACCAGAAAATGGCTGTCCAGTTTGTGATAAAACCAAAACGAATTTATTTTTTTCTGTTGTTTATACTCTGTTTCCTTTGACAACCCCTCTCTGGAGATGTCCTTTTGTCTGTCTTTTTTCTTCTTCTTCTTCTTCTTCATCTTTTTTTTTTTTTTTTTTTTTTTTTTTTTTTTTTTTTTTTTTTTTTGCTTTGTTTTGCAACTGACAAGGGAAAAAAATCTAACACCAACCTTGGAAGAGAGTAATACATTCAAGACGTCTTTCCCCTGTCAGACGTGATAAAAATTTTGCCTAAAACCATGTCCAACCTTTCCAGCGGAACTCCAGATGGCTTTACAGTCTGGAGAACAGACTCCATTCACTGGTTCCTCTCACAGTGTCAGCGGGGCAATGTCTTTCTCACAGCATAAATGCAAAACAAAAGATAGTATCTGTGATTTAGGGAGCTTGTGGGGTATGGAGTGGCTGATGCGTGTGTCATCCGGGGGGGAAAAACGTCAACCAAGGAAAACTCAGAGCTGGGGAGATAGCCTCCCCTAAGCGAAGATTCCATCAGGTCGGAAACAGCAAAAGTCAGCTGCCGTGGGTGAAGACAAATAGATCATGGAAGTCAGTGGAGATTTTTTTAACTTTTCTGGCATTGAAGATGAACTCTGGCCGGTGGTATATGCTAGGTGTCTTTGCTGTCTCTTTCAGTTGGAGTGATTCTGTTTTTTGTTTCTGTTCTGCCAGGTTCCATTTCATATGTTGTGAGTGCTGGATTGCTCAAATCTATGACCAGCATAGCGTGGGTAAAAATAGAAGTCCCAGACAAAATTGAGATGGCAGCGGGTCTCAGCAGGAGTAACGTCGTTATGTGTTACTGAATTTTTTCTGTCATCAGAGGGGCAGGGGTCACTTCTAGTCTCTGTTGGACATTGTAGATGGATAAAATTTTTGTAAATGTGGCTAGGGGATCCTTAAATGTAGCCAGAGAGAGATGTGTGTGATGATCTATTCTACAGTGGGAGAAACCAAGACTGGGCTAAGACAGCTGACACTTGAGTATTCATGAATGACCAGGGAGAGGTGATTTGCCCTGCTTCATCCTCTCCATCCTAGGGTGATTGCTGGTGTGTTGTGCTTCTCTCAATCTTTCTCCCAATTTCCAGGATTCATTATTTGTTGAATTCATCATTATATTTTTTTATGAAATTTCAGCCCAAGCACACCTGTTACTGAGCGAAGTTTGGGTCTCTTCTAAAACCTCTCCTTAACCTCTGCAGTTCTGACAGCTGTATATACCCCAAGCATCAGCCATGGTTCCCAGCTTCATATCATTGTCCATAGCCAAGACCCCAGCCTAGAACAATCAGAATGCCTGAGAAGGAGACTAGGGAACTCTCTCTTTTATTTCAGATTTCCACATAGCTAGAGTGGAGAAGTCTCTGGTAAGGAGGTAAATAGCCGGCTGTTGCTGGAATAACATAGTTCTTGGAGAAAACATTTGAATGTCTTTATTATGTGTTTGCTTGCCTGTTTGCTTACTTATTTATCTGAGACAGTGTCTTATGATGCAGTTCTGACTGACCTGGTACTTGCTATGTAGACCAAGCTGGACTCAAATTCACAGAGATCTGCCTGCCTCTGTGTCTCAAGTGTTGGGATAAAAGGTGTGCATTACCATGCCTGACCTCTCATTTGTTTTAACTATTTAAACTTCAGTGCCCCTGGAAAGACAGAGTAATGGCTTTCTTTCTTCTTTTCTTAAGTATAACATCCATCTGTGCAGCCTAGGTTACTCTCAAACTCACTATACAGCTCACAATTTCTCAGCTTTATCATCCTAAATTCTGGGATTCCCAGCTCATATCTCCACACCCAGTGATAGCATCTTTCTGTTTGGGACTTTTACTGTAATGTTTATCACAGAGCTGGACACACTGACAGTTGTAACTGTCCCCTAGCTGACCGACAGGGCTTGGAGAGCATGAAAGTAGCATTGAAGTATGAAAAACCACAGGAGTGAAGGCCAAGGCATGACCCTAAAGGTGCTACAAAATCTTAAAGAAGACAAGACAGTTCGGTCCAGAAAGAAACATTGGCATGCATTCATTCATACCCCGAGCTCGATGTGCATTTGAGGCTTTTAAAGTCATCGCCTGGCCTCACTGTCAGCCTGTGTTTGGACTGCTGAGCAGCTGTAGGCCTTGGTCTCTCTACAAGCACACAACACTGAAATACGAAACCTTTTGTTTCTAGAGCCCTGATTTGTTTTGAGATGAATAACAACAACATATGAAAGGGCTCACTAAACAGTTTTTAAAAGTTTTTGAGTTTTATAAGTCTAAGACATGAAATTATTTTATTTAGCATTACAAACTATTCTTTTGCAGAATAATGTGCAGTGTTAATTTTTCTAAAACTCTGTAATTGCAGCCTGTAGTAGTGGTTTTATAGGTGGTGTATCAATAAGCACTTGCACAGCAAACCATCCCTAAACTCAATGACTTTTTTAGCTAGCATATATTATTACTTAAGAGTCTAAAGTGTGGTCTTAGCAGAACTGAGGTGTGATGGGATACCAAGCTTGGCTTTCAACTGTGATTTGGGTTAATTTTTCATTGCTTGGCTATTACCTTCCTTGAATCAGCATCTACCTGAGCACCATTCTTTTCATAAATGATGTTCAAGAGTCCAAGCACACCTGCAAAGCTGAATTTCACATTCCAGCATTTTAGTTGCCAGAAGACTGGCAACTTTGGGGTTGGAAAGCACACTCTTTCCATAGCAGAGGGAGACAAGGATCGCTTGCCGACCGTCTATCGTCTAATCAGTATCAGCAGGCTTGCTTAGTGTGGACTATAGAATACTGAGTGTAAAGACTTCTGAAAAGTAAAAAACCACTTGTCTTCTTTCTTATGTGTTGTCCATATATTGTGGGATGGTATAAGACAATACCACCGTGGGAAATTATTTAAAAAGTTATTGATTATTGATTCATCCATAATATATTTGATGCTTTTCCCCAACATCTACCCAAAACAAGGCACCTAATTATTGGGCATAATGAGGGAAAGTCTGCTGCCTGGGGCCCCTCTGAGGGTGTTTTGGGTAGAGAAGGACAATCTTAAGTGCTAGGGAGACCAATGTGAAGGTGGTCAGGGCAGTTGGTCCGAAGGTTCCTTGGGATTGTCTGTGAATCATCTTTCCATTTACAACTTAATTGTAAAGCTCTTAGACATAATTGTGTGGTGGGAAGGAGGGCCCCTTGTTGTCTATATTCCAAGATAAAAAGCAAATGGAGAGAAACGTCATGCCATGAGATTCTGAAGTGATTGATGGGATTTCAAACTTAGGACTTCTAACCATGAGGGGCTCCTTGGTGTTGACAGGCAATCATTTAGGCTGTCCTTGGTTTGTGACAAGTCACTTAATGCCCTGTTCTCACAGTTTGGACATCTTAGATGAGCTCCCGATTCTGACTTAGTTCTGATACAATGACAGAGTCTTCAGGACACCAGTTCCAATCATCCTGTCCCATGAGACTGCCCCCAGTCCAGCGGCTGTCCTGCTCATTCTCAGGGTATGATCTCATCTCTTCCTATGTAGACAAGTGGACTCTTCTGCTGAATGCATTTAAACCTGCTGTTACCCTGCCTCAGCACGGCATACTTCCTACCCTTCTACCCCCACTTCCCGCACACACACACATACACACACAGGTGTCTGTGTGTGTATGTGTGTGTGTGTGTCTGTGTCTGTGTGTCTGTGTATGTGTGTGTGTGTATGTGTGTGTGTTTGTGTGTGTCTGTGTATGTGTGTGTGTGTGTCTGGGTGTGTCTGTGTGTGTGTATGTGTGTGTGTGTGTGTGTGTATGTGTGTGTGTGTCTGTGTGTGTCTGTGTATATGTCTATGAGGGACAGAAGAAGTCAGATTCCCTGGAAGTGAAGTTATAGATAGTTGTGAGCCACCCCAGTCTAGGTACTGAGGACTGAAGTCTGGTTCTCTGCAAGAGCAGCAAGCACTCCTAACTGTTGAGCGTTCTTAATTGCAGAGCCATCTCTCCAGCCTCTTATTCTTTCTAATACGTCAGCTTTCTCTGTGATTTTGTTTGTGTATTATTATTGTTACAATTGTTATTATTATTACTAATAATATTTGTCTTCTGTAATGGCAAAGTTTGATTCCTCAATTCTAATAAATTAAGGAAACACCTAGAACCAGGCAGTGGTGGTGCACACCTTTAATCCCAGCACTTGGGAAGCAGAGGCAGGCAGATTTCTGAGTTCGAGGCCAGCCTGGTCTACAGAGTGAGTTCCAGGACAGCCAGGGCTATACAGAGAAACCCTGTCTCGAAAAAAAAAAAAAAAAAGGAAACACCTAGAAGGGCTGAGAAAACAACCCAGTTGCTAAGTGCTTGCCTAGCATGCTGAAAGCCCTGGTCTGATTTTTGAGCAATGCATAAATTCTAAGCTAAGTCCTTCAGAGTTCTCTGACCCACACATAACACCTGACTAGACTGCTTAGTGACATCCCTCCCAAAGAGCTCACTTGTCTCCCATTGTTGTGTCCGTAT
This sequence comes from Mastomys coucha, assembly GCF_008632895.1. Taxonomy (NCBI): domain Eukaryota; kingdom Metazoa; phylum Chordata; class Mammalia; order Rodentia; family Muridae; genus Mastomys; species Mastomys coucha. Next base: position 13,526,629 of record NW_022196913.1, on the reverse strand, counting down.
TAGTTACCTTTCCTGTTGCCATGATAAAATATACGTCGAAAGCAATTTAAAGAATGAAGGGCTTTTATTTGTGAACTATTTAGTTCATAGTTTAAGAGTATATCGCCCTTCCCGGTAGGGCAGCTTGTCACAGGCATCTCTTATCAGGAAGACAGTGGCTAGTGCTCAATCCACTCATGCAGTCTAGGGTGCCAGCCCAGGGAATGGTGCCACTTGCATTAGGGTGAGTCTTCCTGGAAACCCCCTAATACACATGCCCAGGGGTTGGTCTGCTAGATGATGCTATCAAGGTGACTGTCAGTATCAGCTGTCCCAGCCTCTTAGAGGACTGTCATCCTACCAGGGACTTCCCTGAATGCAAACCTGTCCAGATGTTTTCAAATATGGCCTGTGTGTGCCACTGCCACCTGCTGGGCCTCTCTCTTCCCTTACCCTGCTTTACTAATCCCTAGATGCTGTAGCACCCAAAAAGAGACTATGTGACAACAGAGGCACAAGGATGCACAAGCCAGGAGACAGAAAGGATTGCAGGGCACTGCCACACCTCTTATGACACATTCTGCCGTCATAGCTGTTCCTGCTTTTCATTGAACTGTGAACTCTAACCCTGCCCCTTCCTTAAACTTTGACTCTTCCTAGTACTACCATTCCCTCCATGAGCAGGTTCCATCATGAGCAGACATATCTCTTCTGTTTATTAATTTTTATAACGTCTACAATCAACAGTAGCTTTCTTGTCTTACCTGCTACCCACTGTAACTTTTCATTCATTCATTCATTCATTCATTCATTCATTCATTCAATATTTACTGAATACATAATCAAAATAATATTTTTAGGTTGCTCCCCTGAGGGCAACAACCGGGTTTTCTTCATTTATAAATTCCCAAATGCCTTAAGAAGCACCCTGTAAATATTTACTGAACGGATTCGGAATTAAAATCAAAGCACACTGCTATGAGTCGACTGTGTGTGTACTGTCTGCCTGGATTTAGGCAATTCTTTTTATTTTTGAGGGTTACTTTTATAAGACAAAAAGTGTATAATGAGACTGACTGGGGAGATGGCCCAGTCAGCAAAATGGCTGCCAAGTGAGGATGTGAGTGTGATGTCCAGATCATATGTAGCATGTCAGACGTGGGGGTGTACACTTGTAATCTCAATACTGGTGGCACAGGGACAGTGGATCTGTGGGACTTACTAGCCAGTTGGTATAGCCTGCTTGGTGAGTTCCTGATCAATGAGAACCCCTGCTTCAAAACAAAACAAAACAAAACAAAACAGTAAATCAGTAGGCTGTGCCTGAGGAATGTCACCCAACATTGTCTTCTAGCTTCCACAAGTATATGCATACACATGTGCCTACATACACACACACACACACACACACACACACACACACACACATGCACATACACACACAAACACACACACACAAACATACACACACACACACAAACACACACACACACAAACATCCCTCCAGTTTTTTCACACTGAGACAGTCACTATACTAAAGGAGGCAAAGTGTAAGCAGGGTGTTTAGCAGCTAGGGAACCAGGCATGCACTGTAAATGTTACAAGTATTGACAGGGGCATTTGGATCAGTGCTCTCGGAGGTGAGCGTTTTGCAGGGTCCTTTGTTTATTTCATTTCCAGGCCAGTGTTGTGTGTTATCTCCTATTTAAAAACACTGGGGCTAGGGAGATGGCTCAGCATTTAGGAACACATATTGCGTTTGAAGAGGACCAAAGTTCAATTCCCAGCACCTACATCAGGCACCTACATTTAAGGGATCTGATGCCCTCTTCTGGCTTTGATGGGCACCCAGAGGCCTATATGCATACACACAAAAATAAGAACAATCTTTTAAAGCTATAGGACCTGAGCTGCATGGTCTGAGTCCTAGGCGATATCTAGTGCCTGGTCGAAAGCTCATTCCTCCAGGTCAAACAGTGAGAGATTGCAGAGGTTCTCGTTGTCATTTTGGTAGCTGCGTAATAGATTGACATTACTGTGCAAAGCCTGAACAAGCCAGAAAAAGCTTAGCATGCACACAGGATGTACATGCTTTCAAGGTAAAGATGGAGGAGCTGCATTAAAATTAACATATAGAAATACAGAAGAGACTTAACCTTTGGATGTCCATAGACATGAGAAAAATTAGGTAGTAATGCAAAAGTCATCAAGTCTGGCTGCTGCCAACAAAGGGTGATAGCTGCCTTCCACTGAAGGAGGCACCGGCCTTGAATAGATGCCATTCAGAATGGAAACTAATGGCAAAGACAACTTATGCATACTATCAAATGCAAAGTAGAACAACAATACAGAACACAGAATACCAGTGTCCAGCTAAAGTCTTTAAGGAAATTGACCTTCTACAGACAATCTTTGGCCTCCCCTCTCCCTCTTCCTCCCTTCTTCTTCCTTTCCTTCCCTTCATCTTCGGGGCTCATTAGTTTTGCTGATTAAGTACTTAGGTGACTAATTGGAGTCTGGAGTGACTATCAGGCAAATCATTGCAGCACTCCTTGGGTTTATTTCCTGTCACTGGATTTTATGCTGACAGCTCTGGTATAATCTTGCTGGGTGCTTAAATTTCTGAAACAGAAGTTTTCCTAGAGGCATTCTAGGTGAGTGGCCAGATAGAGTGGAACACATAGAGACTCCCCTGCATGCTCAGTTCTCCATGCCTTCTTCATTCTCTGTGTACTGCCCCAGGATGAGCGATGCTGTGCTCCAGTCAACTCCCAGAGAGCATCCTTTATGTCAGGGTTCTCTGCATGTCTCTCTGCATCCTACCCAGTGTCTAGACAAGTGTCGAGCTTTACAGCATCGCACAGAGCTGTTTTACTCCGAAACCTCCCCCGACCCCTGCACTCTGCCTGTTCACCATTTCCTCCACCTAACCTCAGCCAACCAGCTATCTTTTTTCCACTCCTTAAGTCTATGTTTTCCAGATGGAACCTTTTCATGGTGGCTTCTTATCACTCAGTCATATGCATCTGAGTTTCTTCCATATATTTTTTTTATGGTTTGATGGCTGATGTATTTTTGTTGTGAGTCATGTTTCATTGTCTGAATGTACTACTGTTTTTTTATCCCTTTACTCATTAAAGAAAAGTCTTTTTCCACATTTAGCAATTATAAGTAAAGTTACTATAAGTATTAGTGTGCAGGTTTTTGTGTGTGCATAACTTTCTAACTCCTTTGGATAAATAGTAGTTTGCCAAATTCTAGAGTAAGAATGTGCATAGTTTTATACGAATCTGTAATACTGTTTTCCACAGTGGCTAAACCAGTTTATATTTCTTTTTTTTTTATTGGATATTTTATTTATTACATTTCAAAGTCTTATCCCCTTTCTGGATTTCCTTCCACTCCCAGGAACCTCCTATCCCATCCCCCCTCCTCCTGCTTCTATGAGGGTGTACCCCCACCCACCCACTACTGCCTCCCTGCCCTCACACTCCGCTACATTGAGGCATCGAGCCTTCATGGGACCAAGGGCCTCTTCTCCCATTGATGCCTGACAAGGCCGTCCTCTGCTGCACATATGGCTGGAGCCATGTGTATTTCTTGGTTGGTAGTTTAGACCCTGGGAGCTCTGGTTGGTTGATATTGTTCTTCTTATGGGGTTGCAAATCCCCAGTTTACATTTCTAGCAGGGACAGGTGAGCTTCTTTTTTTTACATCTCCTTCAATATTTTGTGTTTGTCACTGTTCTGCAGTTTGGCACTTTAATGAGTGTTTTGGTGGTGTCTAATTGTGTGTATCTGTGCATGTGTGTATGTGCATGCATGTGTGTGTGTGTGTGTGTGTGTGCAGTTATTATCCATGTAAATTTCAGTGTGCGTGTGCATGTGGGTGCATGTGTGTGTTTGTGTGTATATATTAACAGGAGAGATCAGCCTCAGCTGCTGCTCCTCAGACACTGTCTGTCTTTTCTTTGGGGAGAGACAGTCTCTACTGACTTGCTGTGTAGGCTAAACTGCTGACCAGAAAGCCTCAGGTGTCTGTCTGTCTCTGCTTCCCCAGGCCTGGCATTCTAAATGAAGGCTAGCATGCATGGCTTTTTTAAAATGTGAGTTTCAGGTCCTTCAGTAATTACTTATCAACTGAGCCATCTCCCCAAGTCATCATTGTTGTCTGAGTAATTAGTTTCCAATCATATGGTGTAGGTCTGTGGGTGGTGCTTGGGATATGGAACCCCTGAACTACAAAGGAGTCTTTTATTTTTCTGTTGAGAGAACAGGATAGGCAGTGTAGAACGCATATTTCTTCTCTAGCATTCTTTTTCCTCAGCTGCCAAGAAGTTTTCCGTTTTTTCCCACACAGATGAGTTGGTAATGATAAGAATCCAATTCTATCAGAACTGTGGCAGATTTCCTTCTGGGGGAAAAACAACATGTGGGCATTTTTTTTCTATAAAATTGGGTTCTTTTCCCTTCCTTTTGGAGATGGGGTCATATGGAGCTGTAGATGACCTCAAACTTCTGTTCCTCTGACCCTTACCACTTGAGTGTAGGAAGGACAGATGTGTGTCACTGCACTCAGTGTCTGTAGTGCTGGGGATTGAACCCAGAGCTTCATGCATTCTCCCAGCTGAGCCACAAAATCAAGTTCTTCAGTTGCTATTCAAACTATACGGAGTCCATGGCTCTTACAGCAAACAGTGCATGGATTTCAGTGTGCCGGGTTGCAAGTGTCTGCCCTTGAGGAATGATGCTTTGAGACGTTTCTGAGGTTGTGTCTAGGGAGCTCAATGATTTACACTCTGTGGGTGGTCATTGAATGTTTGCTGCTACTTTGGAGGTTTCACACTCTGTAAGAGATAAAGAAAATGGTGCAGTTTGTGGCTAGTGTGGTTTCAAGTATTCAGCGCCACTTTCAGCTTGTGTGGACAGCATTTATGTAGTCCACCATATTGATCAACAGGAATAATTTTCCTTCCCCGGGTCTATACCATCTCTGCTTTCTAAAATGTGCCTACCATATCAAGAAAAGCAAAGGCTACCCCCAGGATTCCAGTATTTGTGGTGGTTGTGGGGGAATGTAGTGGCAAAGTCAGCTTCCACTCTTTTGTTTTGTTTTTTGTTTTTTGGGGGGTTTTTCGAGACAGGGTTTCTCTATGTAGCCCTGACTGCCCTGGAACTTACTCTGTAGACCAGGCCAGCCTCGAACTCAGAAATCCTCCTGCCTCTGCCTCTCAAGTGCTGGGATTAAAGGCGTGTGCCACCACTGCCCGGCCAGCTTCTACTATTTTAACATTTTTGATTGAGGCATAAAATTTTGAAAAAGTCTGTGACAAAAGAAGCAATGTTCATTACCCGACAATGAACATCTTGGATAAAATTACACACGGTCATTTCTTCCCTCTTCAAATGGTTTGAGACTGTATTGTATGCAAAGCCTAGGCTTGAACTGGTTGCACTTGGGAGACGGCCTGGGGTTCACCTGTGCAGGAAGGTGTCTTTGCCTGTATGACTCTGCCTTCCTTCCATTGCATGAGCATCCTACTCAGGTGCACACTCTTCCTAGCATCTGTATGTATGTGAATTCCAATGGCTGCTTTGGCCTCTTTCTATTGATCTTTATAATGTCAGAATCCTCTGTTCTCCAGGATCTACCTTGTTTAATTCTCTTGTTTCTGCTTTCTGAATAACTTACTGTGTTTCCTTAATTAACTCTTGCCTTTCAGGACTCACTTTAGTGTGGTTCTTAGTAATTGTTTTCACTTAAGTCTTTGTAATTCCTCATCTATCTATCTATCTATCTATCTATCTATCTATCTATCTATCTATCTACCTATCTATCTATCCACCACCTATCCATTTACCCATTCATCTATTCATCCATCCATCTAGTCATCCACCCATCCACCCATCCACCCACTGAGCCATCCATCCATCCATCCATCCATCCATCCATCCATCCATCCATCCATCTATCCATCCATCCATCCGTCCATCTATTCATCTTTCCTTCCAATGGGGCTTTATCTGACAAAGCAGTATACAAGGTAAAAACATCAGTTGTGGTTTAGTTATCATGCCAGTAGAAAACCTGGAGACATTTACATTTACACAACAAAATGATTTTTGATTTGTTCAATGCTTTGTGATGAGAAACTCCCAGATGCTGACATTTCCCAGCTCCAGATAAGCAGCCTCAAACAGCACACCATCTGCACTAGAGGTTAAACACTCCTGATAAACCACAGAATGATTGGGGTCAATGAAAAAAGAACCTTCTTTCTCATTCCATCTGTGTGCACATATGCAATGACTCTTAATAACTTTCCTGTACTGAGAAAAGAACCAATGTAACTCAGACTCCAAACTCTACAGGACGTAGGAATAAAGCAATCTGCTACTAACTTGACTTATAAGTTGACCGGGAAGGTAACTTCTGCAGAGCCCACTGCATGCCAGGCACTACTCTAGGCATAGGCACGTTTTACCCTGACAGATGTCTTCTTGATACTTATGCATGTGTAAGTCTGGTCAGTATAGAGAAAGACTAGAAATGGTAGAATGAGGGAGAAGAGGGAAGGTCAGGCTGGTTTCTCCTTGCTGCAGGTAAGTGCCTGACCTCAACTCCATTCCCTTTACTCCTCAGATGTCTCTTATGAAGGAAGTGGTATAAGGAAGAGACAGGTTATGAATGTAATGAATAGTTACTAATGTGTGTGTAAATGTGTGTGTAAAACTATTAGATAAAAACTTTCTTGAATAGAGTAAATTGAGGCTAGCATTGGGAATTATTCAGTATTAATTATATAATATTGGTTATAATTTACCTAGCAGACTGGAAATTTCATATCTTTTAGACAAATAATAAAAATGAGTGCTTTGGGGTCAGTGAGGACTTTAGTTATTCAAACTATACCTGCAAGGGTATACCAAAAATCCACATATGGCTACAAGCAGACAAAAGTAAAATAGCCATCATCTTCCAGAGCAAGAAACTGTAGAGGTGTGAGAGGAATGTATATACAGTGGTTAATAAGACATGCAGATCAGAGTCCAAGCACTGCCTTTATAACAGTCCTGTGCTCTCAAGCAAATAACATGTCAATCAGGCAAATAGATACACACAAGCTTCTCCAGCCTAGAATGTTGTGGGGTTCCTGCCAGATGGACCCAGTACAGATGTTGGATGCCCACATCAGGCATTTATTCTGTGGCTGATGGTGAGATGTGCTCTTTTTGGCACTGGTTTTGCTTTGTCTTTCTGTGGGCATCGTCTGGACTTGGGTGGGGTGTAAGCCTCCTTCTCGGCATCTTGGGGGCAGCAGAGGTGCTTTGCAATGCACCAGCAGGTTTGCTATTGCTTCAGATACTCCCTGAGAGAACCTGTTAAAATCCAAGAAAGTTCTAGAAGATGAACAAAAAGAACTCTTGAAGACTTTCCCTTTTAGCTGTAGATTTTCACATATCTGAGTACTTTCGGAGTTCAGACACACGGACTTCAGTGAGAATGTGGAATGTGGCTTGGGTCACCTCTCCATGGAAACCATCCACAAGACAAAGACATAGAATGAGGAAAAGAGCCCTTGCTGGTCCATCTGCCTTTCTCCATGAAGCTGTCCTTTCCCTTCTTATGACAGGCTCTCCAATTCTTGTTACCATAATCAGGGACTTTTTTTTTTTCCAGCATGGTGCTCAAAGTCGGGTCTGCTCCCTGAGATGATAGAAGTGCAGTTAAATGAAGCTCTTTTTTGGAGCCAATGGGCCGGATCTTAAGCCTTCCTGAGAATTTAAGTGTAATTTAAGAAACTGGAAGAAATTATTGAGTCTCCATCCTAATCCCCTGAGAGTTTCTGTACTCACTTGAGTGAGCAGCTTTAATCCTCTGTGGTACCTGCGACCTCTGGATGGGATTCTTAATTACCAGAATCTAATTTCCTCTTCATGGGCACTACCTGAGTAGTGTCTGTCGCTCAAGTAAACTCATGTGAAAATAAAGTATTAAAATCAATAATTTGACTTTGAGGTGAAATTGAACAGAAAAATAACTTTCTAGCTTGCCTGGTCCTCAATCCCCAGGCAGTTTTTGTCTCTGCATCGAGAGCTGGCTTGTGCTTCCTACTGTCTCCGAGGTGTCTACCTCTGGCGTGGCATACAGGCTATCTGGCTATGTGTGTACTCGCTGGAGGTGTAGGGGTGAATACAGCTTCTGTGGAGATGTTGTGGGGGTGTATGTTGGCTTCTATACTTCCTGGAAGCAAAAGCAACAACACCGACAGTACCAATGCTAGGTACAATTCCCACTGTGACTCTGGCTCAGGGAAAGCATGGGCTAGCTCTGAGGTTGACCAGTTGATCACCACAGGTCCAATTCAATTTCCATGACCTTAATTTCGTTTCTCCTAAACACGTTTGCAGAGCTTGCCTGCGTCCAATGCCTTTGGGGCATCTCTTCTGGCTGTTCACTTCTCTACAGAGCATGGAAACACAAGCTAAGTTTATCAGTTGTTTACTATTATCATAAGCAATAATGCTGCATGTGTCATAGCTTCCTGTGATGTCAGGAGAAACATAATAGAAAGTTGAGCACAGGAAGTGAACGCTACCCTAACAGTATGATGCCTACCTTGCTTAGTTGGAGGGAATGGGGGCACCACAGGCACTTGTTGGCACCTCTCGGCACTACAGACATCCTTCAGTTAATTGTCACAATAGTCCTTTTTCTACTGAGAGACTCTCCAACCAAGCCCTTATGCTGCTGGATAACATCACAGGCAAGCCAGCTCTGTCCATCATCCCCAGGCTGAATTCCTCCTCGTTGGACCACTGGCTGTGCTACTTGTGTGCCCTGTAGCATCCTTATTCTACCTGTTTCATTATCTTACCATAGATGACAGAGGAAAGAAATGAAAACAGCAGGGTTGCAGGAAAGAGAGTGTAGAAGGATAGAATACTCAGACCTTATTATTTTATTCCAACAGAAGAAGGAACTCCATGTAGAATTCTCCAATCACTATTCTGTATTTTTAAAGTTGAAATGTTTTTTTTTTATTTGTTTGTTTAGTGTGTGGAGATGCATGCAAACCATGGTACATGTGTAGAGGTTAGAGGACAACTTACAAGACATCAAATTCTTTCTTTCTACCATGTGGGTACAAGGGATTGAACTCAGGTTAATCAGTCTTGGCCACAACCCCCTTTGCCAACTGAGCCATGTCATCGGTCTCCATTCTGCTAATTCTTTCATAAACATTTGAGTGCCAAGCATTGGGCCATGAAAAGGGAAAAGGGCATGCACAAGTAACTTTCAGGTACCCACTTACATAGGGAGCTCCTCCCCACCTCAGGTGGGGACAGCTTTAGGGAGAAAAACAAGGGAGAATAATCTGTACTTCAGGGTCAATTTAGGACAGAAGTCTGAAGCTCTGAGGGATAACTGCTTTGATTCTTATTTCCCAGATCCTGTCTTATTGGCCTCCACAGCATACCCTACTCTCAGGGATGGGCACTAATATAGCTATGCAGAACATTCCCAGGACCCTGTTGGGCTCTCAACAGTAGGCATCAAGGTAGAAGTATCATTGCTAGCTATAAATCACACTTAGGAACAGTTACTCTTCATCAGAGGGTTTGACTGCCTGCATGGCCTCCCTGGATGGGAGGAGGGGGAGCTGCAGCCACATGCACAGCATTGGTACCTCCTGGTCAGTCAAGGCGAGGCTCTCCGGAGGCAAGGCCACACTTCTATTATGCAATGCTTTCTCACAAATGTGCTTGCCACTTCACTTTCTGTCTGAGGTTGTATATGTCCCCAAAATGCTCATGGCTATCGGTGCTGCCTTCTAACACATTTCTTTTGCCAACTGGCAACGCTAAAGATCCCTAATGTGTCTTTTGCTAACTGGCAATATTTTTGAAATTCACTATGTCTGAAAAGCAGTCATCTGGAACATTCTGCAGGGCAATTTCTAGTCTCAGCTCTTGATGAGGGAAGGAAAGGCGGTCCATGGAAATCAGATTGTATGGTGCTGAGAGCTGACTTGGGGTTCTGTGTTCCGTGAGCTCTGACAGCTTAAGCACTGGCCAATTTGGGGTTTTGTGTACCTTACGACCTGACATTTTAGATTCTTAAATTTAGGTCTCCTCTTCCCTTTGGTCCAGGAACCATTATAGCCATCACAAGGACCACACCTTCCTCATGTGTGGCACAACCAACAATCCTCGCTGATAGCTAGCACCACAAATAGCACCCATGCCTACCACCCTTAGTTGCCTCTCTGTGCTATTCTTGCAAAGGAAACACGGGAGTCTCAGCTGTTGTCATTCCCACTCATGAGGCCCTGGATGAAGTTCTACGTGGTGAGAAAATTCAGGTAACAGACTGGGGTACTTTATAGAGCAGATGTCCCCGCTCACCATGGAATTCCAGCACCACCTCTTCTTCCTCCAGAACCCAGCATTCTCTAAAATACTTTGTTGCATTTTTTATTTATTTGTTGCATGTGTCTACATGCGTGACATAGCACACATGTGGAAGTCAGAGGACAACATGTGGTGTGTGTTGTTTCTGTTTGTCATGCTTTCTTTACCTGGGGATCAAACTTGGGCTGTCAGCATTGTGCTTTTCCATGCTGAGCCATCTTGGCACCTCTGAACCCAGCTTTCTAACAGAGCTTATCCTTCCATGGCCGCACCCTGCTCACACCTCTGCACTTCTTCCCACAACTCCATCACTCTTTCTTGCTTGCTCTTGCCTCTTTCCTGATATGACTGGCTATCCACCTCTCTGAGCTGCTCAGTCAAGGTCTCACCGAAGTGTCTGAAACTACAGCTGTGGATGTTGCGGACTTTAGAAAACTCTTCTCCAGGAGTGAAGTGGATCTACCACACCCAGGCAAGAAAGGGCCCTCTGGGGACACCTCTATGAGGCCACAAACACAAAGTGAAATGACGGAGACACACTCCAGGAAACAACACCTTCTTAGAGGACTCTACCTGGTCTGCCCTTCATTTGGAGGGTAAGCTTGAGGACCTTTCTTGCTTTTGAATAGTTTACTACTGACACAGAATATTCTAGGCTTTATTTGATCTTAATGATTAGAAAGGTAGAGAAGGCTCAGTGTGGTGAACATATGTTATTCCAGAATTTGAGAGGTAGAGACAGGAGGGTTGGTGGTTCAAGATCATCCTTAACTACATAGCGAGTTTAATGGTAGCCTAAGCTATGAGAGACTATCTTAGGACATCAAAAAAAAAAAACAAACCCCAAAAAACAAAACAAACAAGCAAACATACAAATGAACACATATAGAGATATATCCACCAAAGACAAAAGAAGCAGGACTTTTTTTGTAGAAAAGTTGACTTTTGTTTGTTTGTTTACTGTATTGTCATTGCTCTTATGTGTCCTCATCACCCCTCAGAGCCTCCGGGAAGACACAGGGTACGGTGGCCCACAGCGAGAATCCCAGCACTGTGGCAGAAGCAAGTGAATTCAAGGCTGGTCTCATTCTATACAAGTTCAAGCCTGCCCAGGATACCCAATGAGATCCTGTCCCTTGGATGTTAAAACACACTATATGTCTATATACATGCATGAAATCATGAAAGACAGTTTCCAGTAAAAGTTATTTTAATAAGAAAAACAAAAGGAAAGGCTTTGGCTGGGTCCCCTCTTTTGAGCCCGAAGCACCCTTCTCCTTCAAACTTTCTAGGGTCTGTCTTGTTAAAGGAGCAAGGAAGCCAGAAGAGATTTGAGTGGGTCACTTTTCCAAGAGGTGTGGGGCTCAAAGAGAGAAGCCAGGCAGAGTTTAGTGAATGAAATCTAGCCAGGGGCAGAACACGTTCCAATGATACAGAGAGAATCTGCAGGGGGTTCTTCCTACCAACTCACTGACTGCAGCTCACCTCAGCCCGGGGCACCCTATAGAGCTGAACAGGTGCTGAGCATGCTGCTGGGGGCGGGGACATCCTCCCCTTTCTCTCCTCCTCTCTCCCCCCACTCACTTCCTTCCCCCAAGGCTGGCGTTTCTCAAGTCTCCCAGCAAGCTATACATCATGAAATATTGATACGGTTCCACTAGACTGCTGCACCTGACATTTGATTTATAGCTTTAGGTGTTCTTTTTTAATTCTAAACAGTCAATGAAGGATCAAAGGAAATGTCATATCTGCAGTGTTCAAGCTCATAGTGGACACTCTGAAGCCAGAGAGGTAGCTGCCCCAGGTAACTTAGTGTCAACCTCGTCTTCCCTGCCCCTCCATGAGTGGAGTTTACAGGGACTTGGCTGCCATGCCACCATAGGTGGATACAAATCCCTCTATGTCTCAACATTTCAAATATTTATCACATTAAATATCAACCTCTAGAATATTGCCTTCGTTTAAGCTTTTCACATTCCAATGATTTTTTATTATTTCCATCGACCAAAATAAATGAAGAAAATGTTTTAGACTGCACTTGAAAGCATGTAAAAATCAATAACTGGATTTTAAAAGATTTAAAATGTCTTGAATACATTCATTTTTCAAACATTTTCCCTCTGATCTTTAAATAGCTTTTCTTGGAGCATAACTTTTTTTTGGAAAAGTCAAATATGGAGCATTAAGGGTATAATTACCATTTTAATTACAACTCAATCATCCTATCTGTTTTGCATAGAAATTAAAGCTTTTATTTCAGGATTTTGGGCACTCACAAATGTTCAGGAGCAATTAATGTTAAAAGTTTAATGTTTTCTTTACACCGGTGTGAACTTTACAGTTCTTTCTCTCACCCTCAGCTGGAAAACCAGGGGTGTGTCTGTTTGTTATTTGGTTTCTAAGCTGACTTCACTTCCATGTTTGAGTTTGTTCATGTATTTAAGAAGTACAGCGGGACTGGGAAGGTATCACAATGGGATAGAATGTTTGCAGCACAAGAACGAAGACAGGAGTTCAAATCTCAGTAATCTACACAAAAGCTAGGTGCAGCTGTTATGCTAGTTACAGTAACCCTTGTTAAAAACCAGTGCTCCGGGACGAATGGGAAAATAAGAGAATTGCTCGGACCTGTTGACTGCCAGCCTAACTCCAGGTTCAGTGAGAGACCTTTTGTCTGTAGACAAAGGCCAAGAAAGATAGAAGACAGCTCCTAACTTCTGGCTTCCTGCATGTAGGTGATTGTCTATATGACCACATTCTCACATGTGCATCTATACCACCCATTCACACAAAACAAACAAACAAGCATAAACAAAATAAGCACAGGACTCAAGGGGGTGGCACTAGGTAGCTAGGGTTTGAGTCATCCTGTCTGCCACCTTGACTCAGCTGCAACCTCATTCCACTTTAGTTTCTTCATCCATAAAATGGGGTCATAACGATCCATATCCTGTATGACTGAGGTAAGACTTGGGATATGTGTAAGATGCTAGGTGCAGTGTCTGGCTCTCATATACATCTGGCCCTCACCTTATGAATTGCATGAGACCTTTATGACTGTGTGATCTAAAACCATCTCAGTCAGTCTAGTAGCTATTGATTTTCCTCCCACCCTGAAAGGATGGTTTTTTAAAAAATGGCACTACCTGTAAATTCTTTGTATTCAGTCTATGTGAAGCTGCTCTTACTGAATCATGAAACAGTACAAACCCTTGTGTGTCTCACAGGTGCATGAATGGCATCGTAATCTTTTCCTTTTCACTCCCCCAGACCCTGCTGTGTACATACATGAGTATCCAGTTAACAAGGCTGGCTTCAAAAGTGCCCATTTTGCATTAATGAAAATGCCATTTGGCTAAAACTCAAACTAGATTGTCATTGAACCTAGGCCCTGAGAATGAAATCCCAAAATGATAGATTTCCCCCATCGTTCTGCTGCAGATGAATAATGCGCTTGTTCTGAGGCACAAGGCTGCAGTTTTTTGTGTGTGCCTGTGTATGCATGTGCACACTTGTGTGCAAAATGCAGCCTCGCCATTTTTCTCCCAGTTAACCCCCCAATCTGAGATCTGGTCCATTTCATCTTGAGCTGCTGCTTCTGCAGCTGGAAGGGGAAAGTCATTTTTATGAGCATTGCCGTGGCAAAATAAAATAATTCCATTTTTATAAAGGCTGTTGAAAAGGCCCCTCTCCCCTCCCCAGCATTTTTTTTTTTTTGCTGACTGCTTATTTCTGTTGTACTTTTTATTTTTGCCAATTTTTATGTTTCCAGTTTCTCTCTCTTGTACTTAACATCTTATTTTCTACTCTATTAGGGAAAAATGACAATGGAGGCAGGCAGATATAATTTAAAGATAATTATTATATCACATCCTCTATACCTTGAGTCAGATAATGTCCCTAAGAGTTAATCACTAAATATCAGTTATACAATCAAGCATAATCCTAAACATAATTACATAATCACAGAGAGCCCGATGTGCATAGTCAATTGGCTTTGTAAGCGATCATGTGGCCTGGATTTTTCCAGGACAGTGTGGATCTTGCATGAGTTTATTAATTATGCTGAAGGAAAAAAATGATTAACTATCTCAGCACATGTACCTTTATTTTAATAGCTCTATACGGTTTTTCCCAGATTTGAGATCGGTATTGAGAAAACCCTCTTTCTTTGGCTCTATCCCTGATTAGAGTCCTATGCAAGAGAGTTGCATGGTGCTTTCAGACATATTTCATTTTTCTGTGTTGCAGGGTATTTCCATCTGTCCTTCAGACCCACTGGGTAGTGCCCAAGGCTTTGTGCCTTTGAAGTCAAGCCAAGTCCTTTAGTGGGGGCATAGCAAAAATGGGGGCTGAGGAGCGTTATTGGTTTGCATCACCTGCTCTGGCCTCTGGGGCAGCATGTCTCAGCCAAAGGTCGCTGGGACAGGTGACCCAATCTTCAGCTTTCCCCTCCGAATTCCATCTCATGGCCTCCATATTTGTAGCATCTGGTTAGTTCTCCTACTGTGCTCACTCCAGGTGATTAGTCTCTTAATTTTAGCTTCCTCCAATATCCAGGGTGACTGCTAGGTTCCTGCAAGATCCTGGCCAATTAAGGTAGTAATTTTTATAAGGCTGCCCTCTGTGAATGTGCTGGAGATGTTTGTTATTGTACATTTACTTCCTAGCTGGGCGATTTCAGACAATGGAAAATAAGCTTTAATTCTGTTACATAAAATGAAATGCATGTTGTTTCCTGATATTTACTAATGTCGTAGCTTGAATGTGAAATGTCCTTTCTGAACTCATGCGCTTACACTCTTGGTCCCCAGTTCTGGGTGCTGTTTTGCAAGGTGGTGAAAACTGCAGGAGGTGGAGCCTCATTGGAGGAAATGGGTTAGTAAAAGTCAGCCTTGAGGTTTGGTAGCCTGGACACACTTCTTGCCTACTTTCTGTTTTCTGACTATGAATGTAATATGACCAGTCATTCCCAGGTCTTGCTACTATGGCATATTAGCCATGATAGACTGTATCTTATTGAACTGTAAGCCACAAATAAACTTTATGTCCTTAAGTTGTTTCTTTTGGGGCATTTGGTCATAACAATAAGAAGAGTAACACAATAGGTTTCATAGTAGCAAAAGCAATTAAAGGAAGAGAAAAAGCCATCCAAAGAGATGTGCAGGGAGTGACCGGTTATAAATTCTGCCAGTGGAGAGCCTGATGAAATCTTGGGTCCCCAGTGGTCCATTTGCTTCTGCCTTTTCTTGCAGCCCACGATATACTATATTTCCCCGCTACTTGACTACTGGTTGCTCTATGTACACCTCCTGCCCTCAGGGCTCAGGAAACACCTCAGAGGAAGAGGAGGAAAGAATGTAAGTTGAGGAATTCAGAGGAATGCTGTGAAAGGCTGTACTCTGGACATGCCATAGAGATCTCATTTGTGAATGCATAGTAGCTGTGGTTACCCACAAAAGACCTGAGAAAGATTAAGTCAGCCAGAATTCCTGTAGCCCCACCACACAGAGGATCCTTTGGCAGGTGACAGTTACTAGGGGGAGGAAATTGTTCTTTTTTTGAGGTTATATCCACTGATAAAATTCCAGTCCTTAGTGAATGGTCCCAGAACCATGCACTTAGGTAAAAAAGGTAGGGGAGATGAAGTTGTGAGGAAGATGTGTTGGGGTGGATAGAAGGAAATTGGACGATGATCATGTCTTATTGTATAGATGTATGAAATTCTTAAGAATGAAGAAATTTTACTGGGCTCAAAATATTAAGAATATTGGAAAGTGAAACTCAAATGTAAGCGGAAGTACCAGACATATTTTCCATTTGGGGAGTGGCTTGGATTCGCTGACTATTATTCATTCACTCATTTATGAATTTACTCATTTATGCATCCCCCCACCCGTCCCCGCCCCCGCCATCATGCCTCATGATGCTGAACATGTGGCAGAAAGCAAGCTGCCTTGGTGGAGTTCAAAGTCTGTTGTGACCGCTCAGAGTCAGTCTCCTCATTCATAAGTGGAGATGACAGTGCTTGCTCATTCAGCTCAGGAATGAGATGGAGACGGAGTGAGCTGATGTTGGGAAGGCCTTTCCGTGAACTCAAGAGTGTTGTCAAACGTAATTTGTCCTTGTCAGAAAGAATACCAAAGAGTGTGGGATTCTCTTGTTACCGTGTCAGCGACAGACAGAAAACAATCTAATTCCCACCCTCGTCGCCAGAAAAAGTCTTAGAACACAGCCCACAAATTCCAGCGGGGCGAGAAGAGATTACCAGTCTCCAGACAGATGCCTTTTCTAGTAGAAAATTGTTCAGAATGGACAAGTTCCAATAGCTTATAAATATGGCTAGCTAATGGCCTTGTTTTCTGTTTTCTGCCGTGTGAATCCTTTCAAAATCCTACCTGACGAACGTAAAATAAGGTGAAACTGGTACCAGAATAAGGCTGGACCTGGGAGGCAAGGCTGGTGTCTTAGAATAGACCCTATTAATTTATAAATATGACTTGTGTGATGTGACGGAAGGGCATCACAAAGTAGTCCACGGAAAAGGGGTTTGGTGAAAGTTCTTAGGATGACTGGAAGTGTGCGCATGCGCCGGCTTGCCTTTTGGTCGCTCTCTAATCTGGGTGGTAGAAAAACCTTTGACCACCACAGAAGGGGCCTAAGTTGTAAATGACCTGGTGCAGTGCCTGTCCAGAACTGTGTAAATCGAATGTGCTAGAGCACACCTATAATCCCAGCACTCAGGAGGTGAAGGCAGAAGAAAGCAAAATATGAACATATACCAAATTTCAGGGCAGGGTAGGGGTCAGGTGGAAAAGGCTCTCCAAAACATAAAACAATAGAACCAATTGGCTGTTACACGGAGAAGTTAAATAGACACTGAATTTTTCTCAGTTCAAAAACTGTCCCTAAAGAATGGGGTTGTGGCTCAGTGATAGAGCCCTCGATGAGCCTTAAACTTTGGTTTGATTTGATTCTAAAAACTGCAAAAGCAAAATACGAACAACAAAAACCCTCATCAGAATGAAAACAAAAACCACAATACAAAGATATATAATAGTCTTTGAATCACAAGTTTGACCCTGTTTCAAAATAAATATGCGTGAGCGAAGAAACACCTAGGGTAGGGGTGTAGCTCACAGGTAGCCCTCTTGTCTAAATCACAAGAGGACCTAATCTTTCAGTATGAAAAAAAAAAGTTGAAGACATATTCAGACAGTGACGATGGATTTGTATGCTCTCAAAAAATTATTATCACCAGGATATGTTTATTAGCAAATCACTATATACTTTCTTCTTGCATGAGACCATGAAAAAAAAGTCTTCTTTTTGACTAATGAAACTTGATAATTTCCCCTTTAGTAGAGCAATACATATTGTCCCAGGCACCAGGCCTTTCTGTACTTGGTCTCACTCAGCACCTATTTTTACCTTGTACTTCCTTCCTGGGACATTGCTGTCCTCCTGGGAGTTAGACATTATCTATGTAATGAAGTTGTGCAGTTGAAGTCTAAGACGGCACCTTGTCTTTCACCTTACTAACAGATTTCCTTTGGATGTGCTGTATGTGTTCACACATTCCTATGCATGCGGGCATGAGTATGTGTATCTGTTTGTATGTTGGTAATGAGTTTTGAATTTCTTCCTCCATCACTTTCCACCATGTAATTTGAGATAGTCTCATCAACTTGGCTAGATTTTTTTGAGGTGTGAGCTGAATGCATGTCCTTATGCAGAACACTTTACTGATTGAGCCATCCCACCAGCCCTACTAAGTTTCCATACAAAGAACAGCCTACTTGCTGGGTCTGCACATCACACAGATCACGGCGCGCGGGGGGGGGGGGGGGTGTGTTATGCTAAATGTATGCTTTTGTCTCCAGCCACCTCTTTCCACCCATCTCCCTTCCTCCTTCCAGAATCTGCACGTTGTTCTCAACACTCCTTGAACCCCAAGTGGTTTCCAGTTGCTTAATTCCTTCTATCAAAACAGAAATACTGAATACTGTATACTGAAATTCAGCTGCTTATGGTAGGATCCATGGGTGCTTCTTGCAGTGCCAGGGGTTCAATGACTTGCTGCTGAGAGCAAGCCTCAGACTTTTTTTTTTTAAAAAAAATGCTCTTACTACATTGTGTTAGGTGACCCAGTACTTACTACATAGTTTAAACTGGCTTCAACCTAATCCATACCTCCTTCTCAGCCCCCAAAGTGTTGACATTACAGCTATCACACCCAGGAACACTGTTTTAACTCAGCAGAGTGGGGCTTTAGGAGGTATTTGAGTCTTAAAACCATCCATATTCAGGGTGTGGTACATAGACATCGTTCCTCCGACTATGTCGTGTAGATAAAATGCACACGCACTCTTAGGTGAGCCGGCTTCTGAGCCCAGGTGATAACACAATTTTATCTTTTCATGTATTTCCTTGGTGAAGGGCAAATGTCCTCTCTCAGCCTGAGAACAGGCAGATGGTGGTGTAGCAGGCAGCTCTTAGTCATGCTGTAAACTACTGAACAATGATCTGTGAAGAGGGAGTTTTCACAGAGACTTATTTGGTCATTTTAGAGTTGACTTTTTAACTGTCGCTGTGCCAGATAACAGCCACTACGAGATTTGTGGACTGTTTGTTAAGGCTTCTTGTTTCCTTAGTAGGAGAAAGTGATAATGCTGCACTACAAAACAGGGGGCAGATGATAAAAGCATTCCTTAAGAAGAAACTATAACAGCAGAGATGGCCCAGCAGGCAAATGATAAAACATTGCTTTCCATTTCTTAAGGACTGTAATAAAACACTTTGGAGGATAGACCACAAGGGTGTGAAATACCGTGTTGTAAACCTAAACTGTACTGAACGGATCCAGAACTAGAGCCCTGTGGCCCATTTAGGATCATTGGGATTGGTTCCTCATCAGGAACATATTTTATCCTCAAATGCTCTGATTACAATAAAACATGCAAAGTTCCCATCTCTGCAACAACAGGTTTCATTTTCACTTCCATCTGTCAGACTGATGTACCATATGACTGCATAGTTAAAAACCCATAGACATAATTTGGAACAGCAATTTATCCTGTTGGCTCTTTATAGGTCTTCCCGTATGATAACATTCATATAGATCTCACCCTCTGCTTGCTCGCACGCAGAGGCAGCTTCACAACCTCCTAACCTTCCTCCACCCAAATCTTCCTTCCTGCCTTGCAGTTGGAGTCTGATTGACAGTGAGTGATCCCAGTAGGGTCTTCTTTATTTTGAAGAATACATTATCCAGATCTGCACTTGGGCAGAAGGGTATTAGCTTATGTATTTCGTTATGTGTATGTGTCTGAGTGTATTTGCATATGGGTGTGCCAGTACATATGTAGAGAGACCAGAGGAAGTTCCAGGTGTCCTGACACCTGTGCGTACTTCTTTGAGGCAAGGTCTCTTCTTGAACCGGAGGCTTGTGTTTTCTTCACAAGGCTGGAAGGCAGAGAGCTGCTGTGGTCCTTCTGTAGTTTATTAACTCAGGTTTGGGATTACAAGGCTTACATGGAGTGTCCAGCTTGCTACAAGGGTGCTAGGATCCAGACTTCAGTCTAGAAGATTCACAGTACTCTTAACTACCGGGTCATCTCTACAGTTCCCGAAGCTGTATTATTTGGAAAAAGAAAAATCGCATTGTAACTAGAGACTATCATACTACCTAATGTTCTTAGATATGGACTAATGCTACTATTTTAAATACAACCTCTATCTTAAGCACAACTTCTCATTATGACTGAGAGAAAACCTTCCAGCTATAAGGACCACTGGCGTAGAAATGGCTGCTCCACATTCTAACATGGAACAAAATAGCTATAGATGTATGCACTCATTTCCTGCCTAGGGGCATCTGTATCCAACAGCTACTGGGTAGGGGGAGAGACAGAAAGGATAGGAGATGTAGTAACAGGACAGAGGCTTAATAGTGTGCTTTTGGACTCCTAGAATGAGGCCAAGGCCTGCAGCAGAGTTGAAGAGATTTCATCTGCTGTTTTTTCCTTACTGTCTCCTATCTCCTCAGAGTAACCCAAGCATTGGGCCCAGGAGGCATAAATTAGTCCCTGGCGATGTTTCTAAATAACTCAGTACTAGAGAAAAGTGCAGGCCTCAACACTCCTTGCTGTCTTTGTAATGAAAGTCTTTGAAGCTTGGTGAGAGGTGAGGAGAGGGAGGGCAGTAATTAAGGACTGGCTGTAAACTTGATTTCTTGTGATTGGCTCTAAATCCCACTCTATGCTGGCAGAGAAGGCTCCAAACCATTTCCCGTCCATCTCGCCAACTATCTTATCTCTGTCTTTCCCTCATTATCATGTAGAGCGAACAGCTAGGCTCAGCGTCAGATGGACTTTAGGCTGAATCCAGATTCTGTATTCTCTCTTTGTGTCTGTCTCTGACTGCTCTAACTTTCTGTCCAACTCCTATCTCTCTTTCCATTTCTCTCTGTCTGTTCATCCGTCCGCCTGTCTGTCTGTGTCTCTCTATTTATATGATATATGATACTTTTCCAATAATCTACAAATTTTGAGCTGATCTCTCTAAAATATTTGCTATATTCTGTGGGGTATAAAATGCTATGCCATATAATCTATAATCATATACTACAAGTAACATTAGTTATTTTTTCTCGTGTCTGCGAGCCAGAGAAGAAACTTAAAGGAAGAAGGGCCAATCACAAAAATGCATTTGGTTCCAAATTTGCATAATGATTTCTAATACCTTTCATGCTAGTTTAAAATATAAAACAAAGGGAGAGGAGCTTATTTGGTTTTACAGTTCAAGGCCTGGGATCCTTCATGGTGAGGAAGCACGAGAACAGGAGTGTGAAGCAGCTGTCTCATTGCCTCTGAAGGCAAAGCAGAGCATGGAGAGAAAGAGGAGCCAGCCTTAATGTTCCTCCTCCACTGAGGATCTTCTACGAACATGGCACCAAAACCTAGGGACCAAGTGCTGGAGCACATGAGTCTCTGCGAGACACTTGACATTTAAATTGCAACACACACACACACACATACACACACACATACCTGCACATGCACACAAAGGTGTATACATGTGCACACATACTATACTACAAATACAATACATATACATTATGAATATTTTGTATTAATATATAATGCATTACATAGGGAACATTTATAAAAATATATGTATATATTTCAGCTGGGTTTTCTTTATGACTTACTGCATTTGGGGGGGGTGGTTAGATCATACAATGGATAATCTAATTAGTTTAGGGAACTTTACTAGGGTCGTAAATGGATGAATGAGAAGGAGTGATTCACTAGGCCAATACTGAAGGAAGGTGGTGAAATATTGTATGAGACAAGCTGGGGAACTTGAAACACCAACATGTTTAGAGTCATTTAATGAAAGGAGATAAGGAGTCTTAAGAGCCAATGACAGCATCAGTCAATGTAGTCTTCTAAGTGTAGAATGACAAAGGATGTGGGACAAGCTGTTTGCTTGGTACACTCCATCTAAGAAGAATTGGTATATCATTTCTATATTCATTACTAAAGAGAGAAAATAATAAGAAAAATTAATAAGAATTATTCTCAACTCTAGGTAGATCTAGAGAGAACTGGCATACTTACTCTTTGAATCCTCCACATGAAAGTCACTGGGGGGAAGAAGATGAGAGAGCCACACTGGAATGTAGCGTGGCAGTTTATTACTAAAGTATTACTACTAAGTTATAAGTTATAAGTTACACTTATGCCTCTGTGGAGACATAAGACCCAGCAAATATATTTTTGAGTATTTTATCTTAAGGTAATGGATCCCAGACAAATTATAAACCAGTGTTCATAGAAGATAAACTTGTGATAGCCCAAGACACGAATCAACCCAGATGTTTTGCAATTAGCTAAACAAATTGTGAGACATCTGTGCCATGAAATGCTGCTCAGCAGTAAAAAAGGATGAGCTATGAACACATCCAATGACCCAAACGAATCTCCAGAGTATTATGTTGAGGGAAAAGGTCTTAAGATTTTATGCTTATGTTTAGTATTTATGAAATGGGAAACCTGGTGGCTACTGGGAGTTAAAGACAGAAAGTTGGGGGATAGAGGAGGGTTTGGTTATAGGAGGATACTTAAAGGACTTGTGGACAGGGGTGCTCTGGGTATTGAGTGATAGTGAAACATGCGTACATGTTCTCATGTACACATGTGCACATATGCACATACATGTATGTACATATACACGTGCCCATGTATATATTTGAATTATAGTGGGAAGTATGAACAAGAAGGGTACAGTTCATTTATGTCTGTGGTAAAGTATATCCTAAAATGTGCTAGAATTTTTCTGGATGTATTGTTGAGGGATCCTGGATAAAAGGTGCATGGAATTTTAGTCATTTCTTAAGATACTATGTTCACTTATAACCATTAAAATAAATCTTAAATATTCACATGCATAAGCATCACATACACAAATTATGAGCTAATCTCAGAGCTATAAATATAAATAGTTGGGTAGAGAAACTAAGATGTTGGCTGAACAAGCTCCCTGCATGATTGGGCAATAGGCCCGCCAGCAATGGTTCACATGCTGCATGCACCTTTATTGTGAGATCATTAGGAAAGAGACAACACTAAAAAGTTAAAACAACATGTGGGTATAAAGACAACTTAGTATTGAAAAGTTGGTTTTGAACTTTTCCATTTGGTAAACTCAGCTATTTTGGTGCTCTGTTATATAAGCTTGAACATATAGGAATCTCGCTTTTGGATTAAATTAAGCACACACTTTTAGAAGATTTGCAATATAAAAAGACTAAACAGACATCAGATTATAAGTCATTAATTATTATGATGGAAGGAATGAATGTTCTTGAAGAGAGGTTCAGATCCTTTATTCAGTAAACATCACTGTTGGCATTTTCTCTAGGCTCTGCCCCACAGTTACCTGGCAAAACAGCCAGGTGTGCTTGACTCACTATAAAAAGAGCTGCTTGTCCCCTCCTCTCTCTCTTGCTCTCTTGTTTCTGCTCTGTCCCTTTGCTCCTAGTCCCCCCTCCCCATCCCCTTCCCCCCCTCTCTCCACATGCTCATGGCTGTCCTTACTC
>NW_022196913.1:13467668-13502897 GCF_008632895.1 Mastomys coucha | reverse complement strand
CTCTATTAGCCTCTCAACTCCCCTCCCCATGCCCTAAATAAACTCTATTCTATACTATACTTTTGTGTGGCTGGTTCCTTAGGGGGAAGGGATGCCTCAGCATGGGCCGGCAGAGACACTCCCTTTCCCTACACCTGACTGCACATCCACCAAACATATTCCTTCTCTCCTTATTTTTTTATAAAACACAGCAGTCACTGTCACTCAATGGTCCCAAATGAGAACCATTTAAGGAGTAAAGCTGAATTCTTTCAACGTTTCAAACTACTCCCCTTGACATGGCAAAATGACATGACTTAAGTTGTAGAAAAGACATTGTCCC
Source organism: Mastomys coucha (assembly GCF_008632895.1). Lineage (NCBI taxonomy): Eukaryota > Metazoa > Chordata > Mammalia > Rodentia > Muridae > Mastomys > Mastomys coucha. The sequence continues at coordinate 13,502,575 of NW_022196913.1, read as the reverse complement.
CGAGTAAGAACATGCACAAACTAATTTCAGCTATTTTCTTATGGACTGGAGGAAATAACCTTAACATGCATTTCACATGTGTGCTTAACTATCCTTACAAAGAAATAAGGTAGAAGAGGAGGAGAATAATGAACATAGAAACAAGCAAGAGAACAACCATGCCTAGCACCTCCAAAGAACATTTGTTGGACCTTTGTTTATGCTAAGGACTTTGACAGACATGGAAATGGAGAGAAATTAGCCATAGTTCTTCTTCTAATGGGAAGAGATAAACAGGAGGAAGGTAACAGTGACACTGTGGAGAGTGACATGATAGTAATACACACCTAATAGCTACAATTATTGCCAGTAATACAGAAGCACAGAAGGACCGATGACTATCCTGGAGATGGGATAACAAAAGGATGTCAGGGAGTCACGGTGCAGAAGAAAACACATAAAAGCACTGATATACAGAGGAGCAGCTGAACCACAGAAGCAGAGGAGGATACTTCAGGAACATGAAACTGACTCTGTAATGGCATCTGTATCCAAGCAACATCACGCCGAAGAAGATCGTTATTGGTATGACTTGGATAAGTGTACCCCAATGTCCATACATTAAAAGTCTGGTATCCAGGGTGGTAGGATTGCTAGATTGTGGGACAATTAGGAAGAAAAGCCTCATGAGAAATCCTTAGGTCATTGGGTACATACTCTTGAAGGGGATTGTGGGACATGAACCCTTCCCTTGTCCTTTCTTCTCATGTTCATGAGGTGAGCAGTTTGGTTCTTCTACATGCTGCCATGACACACTATTTCATCAGAGATCCAAAGCTATCTTTGGAAGCAGTATTTCATAGACTGGAAACTTAAATAAATTGACTCAGATATTTTGTTACAATAAAGGAAAGCCCTACTAGCAGTTACTATGCAGTAGGGTAGTATAGTATGATTGGTTGAATTTAGATACTTTTCTCTTTTCATAAGGGGCTTTGAATTCAGGGAAAGAGGCTCAGTTGTATAATAATTGATGGGGAGACACTGAAGGACCATTGAGTGGGTGAGATTCAGGATGTAGAAGGATTTTTCTAGCAGCATTAGGAAGTAGAGGTTTCAAGGTGGTTGCACTGGTAGAAATGAGATAAGTGAGGAAGTCTTACAATCTTTTTCCTAGGAAGAGTGTGTTCCTACATCAAGGTGTCATATTTGGATAGAGTAAGACATCATAGGATCTTGGGAGGCTGATGTAGATGTTGTCATAAATACTCATGGCAGCCCATGACCAACATGCAGGGTTTGAAGGGCCATCCCCAGGATCCCTGTCTTTAATAAATGGAGGGTAGCAGGAAGGAAATTGCTGGCTAATATGTAACCTAGGATGAAAAGGATCATTCCTGAAAAATGGCATCAGACTCAAAGAAAAGTTCTTACACAAGGGTGGAAAAGTAGAATCTGAAGTTGAGTTAGGGTCTGGGCATGGCAGCACAGTGTGACATCTCAGCATTTGGAAGGCAGGGGTAGGAAGGTTGCAAGTTGGAGGATATTTCACAAAAGGTTGTATATTAGGGAATCACACTCTCTATCCAGTGCAAGGAAATGAACAATCTATACTATGGAAAGTTCAGTTATTCAGCTCAGTCCTGTGATGTCCACTTTCAAATGTCAAGTTGACTGCATGGAGGGATATGCAGAGAACTGGTAAAGTATTATCTTTGAGGACATTTCCAGCAAAGACTGGCCTGCAGGTCAGGAAAAGGATATGGGAAGACATCTTGAACATTGACAGTACTATCCTTTAGCTGGAGTACTGGGAGATCAGGGGAGTGGATGAAGGAACAAACATATTTCCTCCCACAGTTGTCCTTAAGCTTCAAACTAAAGGCTTTGGTCCAGGTCTGGAGAATATACTGTCAGGTGGATCTGAGGTTTCTAGATTCTTGGACTGAGGATCTCTGCTATCTTCTCTAGCTCTTCAGCTTATAGAAATCTAACATGGGACTTTCATCCTGTGAGATGAGTTTATCCATCATCATTTGCCTGTCTTTTATATATGTTACTTATCTATAAATCCATCGATCTTTTATCATCTATCTATAAATACATCATCTACCTACATATCATTTACTTGTTTCTCATTTACCTATTACTTACTATCTTTAAGTCTATTTTTTTTTTTTTTGGTTCTTTTGAAACAGGGTTTCTATGTATAGCCCTGGCTGTCCTGAAACTCACTCTGTAGACCAGGCTGGCTTCGAACTCAGAAATCCGCCTGCCTCTGCCTCCCAAGTGCTGGGATTAAAGGCATGCACCACCACTGCCTGGCAAGTCTATTTTTTATTATTTAACATTTATCTATGTTCTATCTATCTATCAATCTATCTATCTATCTATCTATCTATCTATCTATCTATCTATCATCTATCTACTTATCTATCTTCTATCTATCAATCTATCATCTGTCATCCATCTACCTATCTATTTATTTATTATGTCTACATTTTATATTGGCTCTAACTTTCTGGAGACCCCAGATTAATTAAAACCCTATAAAATATTTTCTGTTGAAGAGTATAAATATTATTAATATTTTATTAATCACCACCACCACCACCACCTATTTTGAAGCTATTCTTAGCACAGAGCATAGCCCTCTGTGGACTGTTGATCAAGCAGAGAGAAATGTCTTGTTGCTTTCCACAGGATTATGCCTGTGTCAAAATCACCCTCCAGCACTTTGGCACATCAAACTCTTATTTCACTTTGCTTATCAAGAAGCAGAGCAAGAGGAAGGGGGCTCCTGAAATTTGTCACTTGCTAATTTATGATCCATCTAGTTTAGACACGTTGCTCTGATTCAATACAAAGTTCGCAGGCTAACACATGCAGACTGTGGCAGCTATGTAGATAAAGGAGTTAACAAAATGCAGTGATACATTCCAGCGCACAGAGAGCTTCTTGGCAGCTGTCTCCTATTGTGTGCCTGCTGCCAGTTGAGATGTAAAAATTGTCAGACTATTTATTTCTAAATGGAAATCTAGGCGCTAGTAATAATGAAAGTGTGAATAAAATAATAGGAAAAACCTCTGCTACTAAATTTGTTTCAGTGATCCAAAAGAGGTTAAATAATTAAATCTATTAAAATGTATCACTTGCTCAACATCTTGCAGACTGGAAACAGAATGTCCTGATGTTTAAAAATTGTAGAGCAATTGTCTACATGGTGAGGTAGTTGGCTGGCCCTGGCTGGCACTGTAACCATCTCCAAGGCATTGGTATTTTACATAAAAGTTCCTGTGCTGTTTCTATTAGCCATGATCTGTCTCAGGTTTTCTTGGTCATGGATTCTGCCCCATTAGTTTCCACATGCACTTTGCACTCTGTCTACTTGCTTTGGAGAAGGAGGGTACTTTTGGATAGCTAGTCTCAATATTTTATTAATTGCTTTCCAAACCTTGCTTCTATGAAAGCTTCATTTCTTGTCTATACTTAGTGACTTGTGATGATTTGTATATGCTTGCCCTAGATAGTGGCACTATTAGGAGCTGTGGCCTTATTGGAGTAGGTGTAACACTGTGGGTGTGGGCTTTACACCCTCATCCTAGCTGCCTGGAAGCCAGTATTCTGCTAGCAGACTTCAGATGAAGATGTAGAACTCTCAACACTGCCTACACCATGCCTGCCTAAATGTTGCCATGTTCCTGCCTTGGTGATAATGAACTGGACCTCTGATCCTGTAAGCAAGCCCCAATTAAATGTTGTACTTATAAAAGTAGCCTTGGTCATGGTGTCTGTTCACAGAAGTAAATCCCTAATTAGGACACTTGAGGACAGTCTCTCCCAGCACTGTTTGATGATTCCAGTGTCACTTACTATACTGGACATGCAATTCTTGATTTGCTTCTCATAAATAGGATTCGATAGAAATGTTCTTAAGTTTAGTGAAGTGGAGACTCAACAAAGCTTGAATATTTCTGATTTGGTTTTGCTTTTTAAGAAGGTACCAGAGTAGCTGAATCCAACTCAGAAATAAGGAACAGAGTTAAAAACCTTAAAGGACCCTGAGATTCCACCTTACATCAATTAGAATGGCTAAGACCAAAACCTCAGGCTACAGCACATGTCGGCAAGGATGTGTAGAAGGAGGAACACTCATCCATTGCTGGTGGGATTGCAAACTGGTACAACTACTCTGGAAATCAATCTGGAGGTTTCTCAGAAAATTGGAAATAAATCTCCCTGAAAACCCAGCAATACCACTCTTGGGAATATACCCAAAAGATGTTCCATGATATCACAGGTGCACCTGTTCCACTATGTTCATAGCAGCCTTATTTGTGATATTCAGAAGCTGGAAACAACCCAGATGTCCCATGACAGAAAAATGGATACAGAAAATGTGGTTCATTTACACAATGGAATACTATTCAGCTTTTAAGAATGAGGACATCCTGAGGTTTGCAGGCAAATGGATGGAACTAGAAAATATCATCCTGAGTGAGGTAAATCAGACCCAAAAGGACATATATAGTATGTATTCACTAATAAGTGGATATTTGCAAAAAATAAAAGGTACTGAATACCAAGATGTAGCCCACAGAACTCAAAAAAGTTCAACAAGCTGAAGGGCCCAAGTGAGGACGCCTCAGTCCCACTTGGGAGGGAGAAGAAAGCAATCACAAAAGGGAGAGGGAGGGAGGGGCCTGGGAGGGAAAGGGCGTGGGGGGTGGAGAGGGGAACATGATTGGGTATTGGGTGGGGGAAAGGGAGTGAAATCCCTGAGAGCCAGCAGAAAGAATGGAAACATGCAACCTCGGGAGGTAGGAGGTTGGGGGACCCTCCAGAATGAACCAGAGACCTTTCAGGACTCTAAGAGGGGGCCTTAGATGAAATGCTTGACAGTAGGGGGAAGGAACTTACAGAGCCTACCTCCAGCAGAAAGACAGGACATCAAGTGAGGGATGGGGTTGCCATCCCACAGTCAAAACTGAACCATAATTGTTTCTGAAAGAACTGCAGGAATGGAAATGGAGAGGAGCCTGAGGAAAAGAAGGTCCAGTGACAGGCCCAAAGTGGCATCCAGCTCAAGGGGAGGCCCCAAGATGTGACACTGTTTCAGAGGCTATGGAGCACTCACAAAAAGGGGCCTATCATGACTGCCCTCTGAAAGACCCAACAAGCAGCTGAAAGAGTCAGATGCAGATATTTGCACCCAACCAATGAACAGAAGCAGCTGCCCCTGTTGTTGAATTAGGGAAGGCTGAAAGAAGCTGAGGAGAAGGGCAATCCTGTAGGGGAATCAGCAGTTTCAATTAATTTTGACCCCCAAGATCTTTCAAACATTGGACCACCAAACAGGCCACATTCACCAGCTGATATGAGGCCCCCTACACACATACAATAGAGGACTTTCAGGTCTGTGTTCATTCAGAGATGATGCACCTAATCCTCAAGAGACTGGAGGCCCCAGGGAGTTTAGAGGTCAGATGGGGTGGGAGTGGGGGCATCCACATGGAGACAGAGGATTGGATAGGAGGTGTGGGATGTGGAACAGTCGGAAGGTGGATTGGGGGATGGGAATGGAATATGGAGTGTAAAAAATAAATTAATTTAATTAAAAGAGAAAATATAAATAAATAAATAAATAAACTAACTAATTAATTAATTAAGAAAACTTCAGCCTGATGAGATGACTTAGTTGTGTAGAGGCATCTATTGACAGGCCTGATGATCTGAGTTCAATCTACTATATCCATGTGAAGGTTTGTTTTTTGTTTGGCCCAGGGAGTGGCACTATTAGGAGGTGTGGCCTTGTTGGAGTAGGTGTGTCACTGTGGGTGTGGGCTTCACATCCTCTTCCTAGCTGCCTGGAAGTCAGTATTCTGCTAGCAGCCTTCAGATGAAGACGTAGAACTCTCAGCAATGCCTGCACCATGCCTGACTGGACACTGCCATGCTCCTACCTTGAACCTCTGAATCTGTAAGCCAACCCCAATTAAATGTTGTCTTTATAAGAGTTGCCTTGGTCATGGTGTCTGTTCACAGCAGAGAAACCCTACCTACCTACGACAATCCACATGGTAGGAGAGAATCTACTAAAAGCAAGTTATCCTTTGCACACGAGTGGAGGCCTGTTCGTGGGTGCATGCTCTCTCTCTCTTTCTCTCTCTCTCTCTCTCTCTCTTTCTCTCTCTCTCTCTCTCTCTCTCTCACACACACACACACACACACACCCCTTAAATCTGCATGGTAGAATATATATTCTAGGAACAACACTGCTTAGATAGCTTCTAATAGGCATCAAATGCCTTTATTTATTAATACAAGTTATTTCAATAAAGACTGGCATAACTTTAACATTTTGAGATAAGAATACAAAGGACTTCAGGATAGCTCTGGGCCAGCATTCATCCCCTTAGGGAAACGGGATGTGAAAGAAGGAGCATTTGACACTATCCTCCATGCCTCCTACCACCATCTTCTTATTTGCCAGCTTTTAAAATAATTTTGGTTCTCTGATTTGGTTCTCTGTTTGATACAGCCATACTACTTAGTAGGTAAATTTAGTCTATTTGGACAAGGTGCATCTATTGAGGCAAAATTCCCAAAGCTGCGTGTGGCTTGATTAACACAGAGACTAATTTATTAAAAGTCCACATAATGTTGGAATTCAATTGCATTCAAAGAGTGGATGAGAGAGACAGAGAGAGAGAGAGACAGACAGACAGACAGACAGACACACACACACACACACACACACTCACATACACATACACACAGAGAGAACCTATATCATCCACCACCAGAGCAGGTACTTTTGTCTACCACAGCACAATGGGTGGGCAAGGAGCCCCAACTGGAATCAACCACATCCTTGGCCTCTTCCCTGCCTTCTGTTATCGATCTGCAGCTCCAATTGTGAGTGGCCATGTCTGCACGTAAGTCCCCAAGCTCATTAAGGAAAAGTGCTTGCTCTGTTTCTCATTCAATTGCCAAGATCATTAGAAGTGCCCCAGACTCCAGACTTAGCTGAGTTTACTCAATTTTTACTAGCTTTTCTCTTGGTTTTAATTCACTTTGATGCCATAATTGCTTGGTTTGAAATTGTCACATGTTATGCAATCTTTGGGCACCAAATGAAGTTTTGTTGGGGAAGATCTGGGATCTCAAAGGGTTCCAGGTACTGTTCATTTCTCCTTACCACATCCCAAGAGGTGAGTGCTCTGTTGTCCCACATTTATAGAACAAAGTTTTTAGACAGAATCACATAGATCATATTATGCAGTAGAGCTAAGATCTAGGTTCATACAGCTGGACTTCCAAGTCATGGTCTTTTTTTTTTTAATTGGTTATTTTATTTATTTACATTTCAAATGTTATCCCTCTTACCTCCACAACCCCCCTATCCCAGCCCCTCTCCCCTTTGCCTCTATGAGAGTGCTCTGCCTCCCACCCACCCACCCACTCCCACCTCAGCATCTTAGCATTCCCCTATGCTGGGGCATCAAGCCTCCACAGGACTAAGGGACTCTCTTCCCATTGATGCTATATAAGGCCATCCTCTGCTACATATGCAGCTGGAGCCATAGGTCCCCACCATGCGTACTTTTTAGGGGGTCTGATTGATTGATATTGTTGTTCTACATCTTAACCAGTTTGCTTTATTAAGCCCAGTCTAATTTGAGAGTGATTTTTTTGCCCCCAAACATAATTTTTCTTATACATTTTGCATATCTTTATAATAAAACACAGTTCTTGAAATGAGTAAAATGCTTGTGTGGTGTGGGTTTTTGTGACTATATGGAATACAGTGTACATTTGATTTGCATATGTATATAAGATGGAAAATTTCACCAAGAAAAAAACATGTGATTGGGAACAGGACTGGGGGTTGGGCTGAGCAGGAGACAGCAGAGGAAAGAGCCAACAGCATTGATACAGTAGGATCTCAAAGCCAGACAAAGCAAAGGGGAGACACTGGCTGTGCTGCCACAGGTAGCTGCTGCTTCAGGCTCCCATCTGCTTGTGGAACCAGGTAGAAAGCAGCAAGCTGTCAACCCATCTCCGTGCTGTCTGCTTTTACTCCATCAGACTACCTGTAATGTGACAGTGAGTGCTAGTGCCTAGGAGCTGACAGTCCGTCCAGACCTGATGGCTCAAATGAAAAACAAAAATCTCTTGGCTGAAAAAAAAAATCCCTCAGAGCAAATGGACACAGAGCCCTCCAGCATTTTTACAAACACACCACAAGTAAACTACACAATATAAGTGCTCAGACATAAAGTTATTCAAATAAGCTTGCATAATTAGACCAGAAACATAGTGAGAGTAAACATGCCTGGAACCTTTTGAGTGGTGTTGGGTGTCTGCTGTTTTCCCTTTCCCTACAGGGGACTGGGAAACAGAAAGGAGGCTGAGTAGAGAGTAGGTATTTAGTTACAGCCAGCAAATGGGATTAATGGATGACATGTCCTATGAAAGAGATCAGCTTCTTGGCCCAATACATTTGAAAATGTTTTATCAAATGGCTCAATGGTTGTGATTGGTGTTGGTATCCTGGGAATTGATTGTTCAGGTGTCAGGTACTAGCTTCACAGATCCATCACCATGTGTTCTCCTTGCTTCAGTAGAGTAGGACTATTTCCTATGTATGTGTAGAGATATAGATAGATAAAAATCCATTTACATATACATGTCCACATAGACATATGCCCACACTCCTATACACAATATTTTAATCTTATTTACAGCTAAAAAATCTGCACATATTTTACAAACACACAACATGCACCCGCTTCTGTTAAAACTCGTAACTTTACTGATTCCTTAAGATTTTGTGGGAGATCTTTTTCTGTTACATGGAGACTTCCTTTTACAAGGAATTACCTTTCACAAGTCACATCTATTAGCATAGAGTTTAAGTTATTGACTCCTCCACTTATTTTTTGGAAATAGGGTGAGCCTTGTGTATCAAAGGCTGGTCTTGAACTAGCTAAGGATAATTTTGAACTACTGATTCCCCTGTCTCTACTTCTTGAGTGCTGGGATTACTAGTATGTGCTACCATGTCAATTCCATGTAGTAGTGGCACATTGAAATCAGGGCATTATCAGGTACTTTACCAATTGAGCTTCTTCCCCAGACCTCACATTAGCTTCATATTTTAATGTTGGAGCACTTATTTATTTAGTGTGTGTATGTGTGTGTGTGTGTGTGTATCTGCTATTGCACGTAAGGGGGAATTAGTTCCCTTCATCCACTATGTGGGTTCCAGGGATCAAACTAGGGGACTTGCCAGTGGATACCTTTGTTTCTTAAGCCATCTTCCTGGACTGTTTGAGTTTTTTAAAGTATGTGTGAGATTTCCTGGGGGAAGTGCCTGGGTCAAGGACATAACTATGGCACTGCTGAAAAAGGGTCTTCTTTTTATGCTTAATGGTTGGCTCCTTTCCTCAGTGCTCTTAGTACACCTCAGCCTCAGTACCACCGGATGTGTTGCGATGACTTGTTACTTTCAAGCCCTTCCATGAGTTGATTCTGAAATATCAGCAGGAGTTAGATTTAATTAATGGATTTGTTAATATTTCCCAAGAAGCTCTTGCTTGTTTAGTTTATGTTAAGGGGTAAGTATTTGTATTTTTAAACAAGTTATTGTGGTTTGGGCCTTACATGGTTCCTGAAGGCCTATGAGCTATGCCTTAGTCCACAGATGACAGCACTTTTGAGAATAGCTCTAGTAAAGGGAACTGAGGGTACTGGGGAATGCTCTTGATGGAGAGAGTGGAATTACAGGCTCTCTCTTTTCTTTCTGCTCCCTGGCTGACATGAGGAAAACTACTTTGCTCTGTCGCATGTTCTCTGTCATGATGCTCTCATGTGGCCCAAATCATGGGTGGTGGATGATGAGTGAAAACCTCCGAAACTGTGAGCCAATGGCTTTTTATTCCCATAGTGACAGGAGTCTAACTCAGGAGGAAAAGTTTTATCATGATCATTACTGGAATGCTTATGGGAAACCTCTTACTAAGACTGGGAGGATTTCTTAAAGACAAGGCTTTATATGTCTCTGGGTAGTCCAAGGACTCAACATACAACCTAGAAAAGAGGACTCACTATAAATAGCTGTGAATGGACAGATAGGTGATAGATACATGGAGAGAGAGACAGAGGGAGGGAGGGAAGAGGGAGAGGAAGAGGGAGAGGGAGAGAGAGAGAGAGAGAGAGAGAGAGAGAGAGAGAGAGAGAGAGAGAGAGAGAGAGAGAGAGAGAGAGAGAAAGAGAGAGAGAGAGTTGGGTGATGGGAAGGATGGATGATTTCCTAGATGTGCAGATAGTTTGTTGATGAACACAGGGAGGGACAGATGGATGCATCTGATAGTCATTTGTTTTTCTAGAATCTGAGAACCATTTTGATGTATCTAAAATGAGAATAAACAAGTTCTAATCTAAGAAGGAAATTCTCTGCAACTTTCCTCAGATTTCAAAAGCCATCAAAGCCAATGTACACATCCTGATCATCTTATTGTTTTATAGCTAGCTCATTTCTTGTTTTACTCTCTTTAGAATATGCAAGTCACAGATACGTCTGCATTCTAGACAAATCGCCTTCTGAGTGCCTTCACATTGAATTTGGCTTTGAATAGTACTAAATATGCCTCCTCATTTGGCTGTGGTAGCTAATAGGAACATTCACAGACTGTTTCTATATATCTTCACAACAAATATAAACACAATTAGCTCTTATTCAGAAATAATTTGGTTGTAAAACCCAGTGATTCCTAAACAAGTCTCTGACTTTAGGAAACTCCAACAAGCAAACATTGAAATTTGTAGAATGCACAAATCCAGCACCAATTCATCTCAGAATTATTTGTCAGTTTACCATGGTTTCCCAGCAGGAGATTTTTAAACAATAAGATCTTGCAATGCATTTAGATCTTTACTCACTTTGGGATAATTAGATATAACCCTTTAAGGAATGTGGTAACTCCCCCAATACAGCAATTAGCTCATTATTGTGGGTTATTCTAATGTTTGTTCTCTCCTGGTCTTTGTGAGCTTAATAAATTTATCACGTTTGTTTCTTCAGTTGTCTTAAATACCTAGTGCTTAATTAATAATTTATGGATCTAAGGGATATGACTGAATATCTTGCATATCTTTGTATCTTTCAAGATTGTTAATACATCATGGGAACAGCCATCCATGATATTTATTGAATGAATATCCCTACTTCAGAAAGGCGGATCCTTCTATATTATGATGTATGAGTACTTTGTAGCTATACAAGGAAAAATGAAGGGTTTAAAGGTTCCTTAGATATTTCTTCTTGTTATAAAATAAGAATGACCTTTGCAACTCCTTAGGTTTAGCTGTTCATGAATTATGAGGGGTTCCTCATGGAAAAGACATTTCCTACAGTTGACTTACCCTCAGAAGACCATGCGACTTCTCTGTAGAAAAAAAATTGCACTTCCTTAGTCCGTGGAGGACTACCTGTTTCAGGGGAAGTTTTATTATTGTCCGTGGCACTAGAAAGAATATTTTAGCCCATTACTTCCTGTCTTCATCAGCAATTCTCAGTGGTAATAACCTTTATGGTGTGTATGCCATTTCCCATACTGGGAGACAATATTGGAGACAATGACTCAAGATATATATAAAAAAAGCAATGGACATTCTAAACTGAGTTATTTTAGAGCAAGATAAATGGTATTTCTCTATTTAGAGGTTTGGTGTGTAGTTTTCTTTTTATCTACTTTTAAATTTTGTGACATATATATATATACATATATACGTGTATATGTATATATATATATATATATATATATATATATATATATATATATATATATATATCAGTTCGAGTCTTGCTATGTCAGGCTGACCTCAACTCACTATGTAGCTCAAGGTGGCCTTAAACTTACATGTCTACTCAGCTTCTTTAGTGGTGGGATAATGGGCATGAACTGATATACCAGGTTCTGTGTGTATTTTAGATACGACCAAGAACTGACTGTTACAAAGTGAGGCAATTACTAAAGGAAAGTATGGAGTAGGTAGCAGTGTATACACATGTGTCATCAAATTAAAGCTTTGGGAGAAATAACAAAATTTAAGATTGAAAAAGTAATCAAGACTGATTTCACCCAGTGTACTATCTGGTTTTATGTGTCAGCTTGACCCAAACTGGAGTTATCATAGAGAAAGGAGCCTCTCTTGAGGAAATGCCTCCATGAGATCCAGCTGTAAGGCATTTTCTCAATTAGTGATCAAGGAAGGAGGGCCCAGCCCATTGTGGGTGGTGCCATCCCTGGGTTCGTAGTCCTGGGTTAAGAAAGCAAGCTGAGCAAGCCAGGGGAAGCAATCAAGTAAGCAGCACCCCTTCTTGGCCTCTGCATCAGTTCCTGCCTCCAAATTCATGCCCTGCGTGAGTTCCTGTCCTGACTTCCTTTGGTGACTTCCACAGCAATGTGGAAGTGTAAGCTATCCACCATTCACTGCTTCTGATCTCCTAACTACATTATAGTGAAACTCTATCTATCTATCTATCTATCTATCTATCTATCTATCTATCTATCTATCTATCTATCTATCTATCTATCTAATCAATTTCCCTATTTCTAATTTTTTTAAAAGGTTTATTTATTTTATTTATGAGTACACTGTTGCTGTCTTCAGATACACCAGAAGAGGGCATCGGATCTTAGTGTAGATGGTTGTGAGCCACCACGTGGTTGCTAGGAACTGAACTCAGGACCTCTGGAAGAGCAGTCAGTGCTCTTAACCACTGAGCCATCTCTCCAGCCTTCCCTATTTCTAATTTTTGATCCTTGGATCTTTGTCATATATAATGTTTAGCTTTAGCCATTTGATTAAAAAAAAAAGTCCACTCAGGCAAAATATGGAAATAAGAAAAGCAGCTACTTTAGTTATAGGAGGGATGGTTTAGAATGACAGGTTTTTTGAGGTGGTGAATTCTAATTTGGGGTTGATCTTCACTGGGCCCAGAGAAGGCTGTATATAACCCCAGCTCCTCAGGAGGATGAGGCATGAGGACCACATGTATGAGGTTTGCCCTGACAGTTTATAAAAACAAGAAGTAGGTAGAAGGCTGAGGATGTAGCTTAGTTGGTAGAATGCTTGCCTAGTATGCACAAAGCCATGGGCTCCATTCTCTGTACTGTGTACACTGGGTGCGGTGGGTGTGATTGCAATCCCAGCACAGAGGAAGTGGAGGCAAAACAATTATTCTCTGTCACATAGGGAGTCTGGAGCCAGTTTTGTAGATGTGGGAGTCTACCTTAAAAATGTGAGGGTTGGGGATAGAAGTCAGTGGAAGTGTACTTGCCTAGCACACACAAGGAGGTTCTAGGTTTAATTCTAGGACCAAGGAGGAAAATAGAAAAGGAAAAGAAGACAAGAATGTCCCCTGTACTGGCTGGTTTTGTGTGTCAACTTGACACAGGCTAGAGTTATCTCAGAGAAGGGAGCTTAGTTGGGGAAGTGCCTCCATAAGATCCAGCTATGGGGCATTTTCTCAATTAGTGATCAAGGGGGTAGGGTCCCTTGTGGGTGGTGCCATCCCTGGGCTCGAAGTCTTGGGTTCTATAAGAGAGCAGGCTGAGCAAGCCAGGAAAAGCAAGCCAGAAAGGAACATCCCTCCATGGTCTCTGTGCCAGCTCCTGCTTCCTGACCTGCTTGAGTTCCAGTCCTGACTTCCTCTGGTGATCAACAACCATGTGGAAGTGTAAGCTGAATAAACCCTTTCTTCCTCAACTTGCTTCTTGGTCATGATGTTTGTACAGGAATAGAAACCCCGACTAAGACATCCCCCAAACACAGGCCAATGAGTTCTTAGTTTTGCAGTGACAGTCCTGTCTGTTTTTCCAAATAAATCTAAAGTGAAATTGAAAATGGTCATTCCTAAGAACGCCTCCTGGAACTGTAGCAAGCACAGATAAGTACAATGGAGGAGGGACGTCAATGCTTAAAGAGAGTTTATCTTCTCCCTTCTCAGCCAGTTGGGTCCTGGGTTCTGCAAACAGTGATGGATGGGCTGCTTCTCCATTGCAGAGATTGAAGGTTCAGGTGCCCAACAGCTGGCTCACCCCAATGTCCATCTTGTTAATAGAAGTTTGGGATATCAGGGGATGATATTTCTGACTCTTCTCCATATGCAATATCCCAGAAGAGCAGTCCCCACAGGGTCCCACACCCTGGGTCTGGAATATCTCTGCTTGTCTCCATTGGCCTTTTCTATCTGCCAAGTCTCTTCTCTGGGTGCCTCATTCTTAGCCCAGTTACCTAACCATGTGGTGGGCTTCCCTGTGGCATCTTTTTTCCTTCCTATAGGTTCATACTGATCTACCTACCTCCCTTGGCATTAGCCCTTCTTCCAAGATGACTGGGCCCCACTGAAAAACCAGGTCAAATTTGCATTTGATGTAGACAACACAACAATGGTGGATTAGAAACTAGTAGAAACATGTCTGGGTCCCCACCCTATTCCTGTGTATGTTCTACTACTTAGAGTTAAGTAGCTATATAGAGTAAGTAGAAGTCATTGTGGGTAGATGGGGGTGTCACATTCCTGCTGGATGACACTTTTATTTGGTAAATCCAACAACAGCCTTCACTCTATTAATATATTTAAGTTGGAAAACAAAGTTGTGAGGAATTGCTGGCTGTGTTTTTTGGTGTTCTGTTCTTTACTTTACTCCATGCCTCATACATCCTGATTTTGCATTGGTTACAGCAGAATTAAACCCAATGTAGAACATGAAGCAAAACCAAACAAAGCAGAAACATCAGGGATTCCAGGATGCCAGGGATTCATGCCAAACTTTGAAGATTGTCCAAATCAATATGTATTTCCATTGAGAAACAAAACTTTTCTAGTATTGAAAAGCTGAGTGATCACTGTCAGCAGAGGGAATGGGAATGGGTAATTGTCCCAAGGCCTCCTGGGAGCATGACAGGAAAGAGAGGGACCCTGTGTGACAGGCACAGAAAGTTTGGAATAATTTGACTTTTTATATACAATTTGAGAGTTTCAAAAATAGCTCTTAAATCAATTTGTATTCTGGCTTTTGTTTACTAAGATGATAACAGTGGACTTATAGTCAGAGGTCAACATGGACAAAAAAACCCCACGTAATCAGTGTGACCTGTGTGCATTGTGAGACAGAGTGAGAGCCAGAGTGGTCTGAAATTCTGTTCTTATTACCCAGAGACTCATCTGCTTCACAGTATTTCCTGGAGGCTGGATGCTGCTCTTTCACATTCATTTTCTTGGTGCACACTTCTATCCTCTAATTGTTCCTTTTTCTCTCCCAGGGTATATTAACCATGGTATTATTGCTACATGTTTCGTTCATGCACAGTTGGGCTTGAACTGAGCCAGAACCAAACTGCAGCAGACAGTTGGAAAGTATGAGTACCCAAGTAATACCCGAGACCTGGGGCTGTCCTGGAAACCCCTCCTACTCTCCTTTTCTCTTATCTACTTGCCATCTTTCAAGACAAGTAAGTAGTTAAAGTCAATATAGTGATTGTTAAATCTTACTTCTCATGAATTCTTGCCTTTTTGGATTTGTCTTCTGTAATATTAAAACAAACATATTAACTCTCTCTCTCTCTCTCTCTCTCTCTCTCTCTCTCTGTGTGTGTGTGTGTGTGTGTGTGTGTGTGTGTGTGTTCATGTGTGCGGATGCGTGTGGAGGCCAGGAGTTGACAGTGGGTGTCTTCTTCAATGGCTTCCTCACAGGTTGGTGAGAGGGTCTGTCTCCTAACCTGGAGCTCACTGACTTGGTTAGAACTGAGAGGTGAGTGAGCTCCAGGGACTGCCTGTCTGCCTCCCTGCAATGGTATCAATGCTCAGCTCTAGAGATCTGAACTGTGCTCCTCATGTTTTGCAGCAAGCACTTCACAGACTCCCTAGACACTGGTGTTACCTCTTACTAGTCCCACATCACACAAACATTAGCTAACTGGCTTGATGTCCAATAAGTGATCAGTCATAGACTTAGGACTGACATCCAAATAGGCTCCATTCTCAGTCTTATTATTCTTATTCTCAGAATGCCAGCAGAGGCTCAGGCTGAGTGCCAGATATCCAAAGATGATTCAATGGATGTTTCTTTTCTTTTCTTTTTTCTTCTTTTTATTCACTTCTGGAGATCTCCCTCAGGATGGTGCAGCTTCTGAAGAAGGCCTTCTGCCCCTGTTTACCCCTTCTCATGTAAGAAATGGAGTCTGGGGAGGTGTCCCCAGACCTGCAGGAGCTGAGTCCTCAAGTAATGGGTGGAGTTTCTAACTTTGCTTATGACTGTGGACACTTGGAGATTTGACTTTGTTTTGGATCTTGGCTTACAGAACCCATTCTTACATTATCATTCATGAGAATTTGCTCCCATTGGGCCCAGAAGAATGTCTGTAATGAATAGAGCTTCACAGTCTGGAGCCACTCCATGTAGCTTGGTGCATGTAGCCTTCTCAATGCTCATAGAAAATTCTGTTAGGATGACTGCTCATCATGTGCACAAGACCGCTCAGAGAGTTCCAGTAAATTGCCCCATAGCATCTAGCTAGTAAGTAGAGCAAAATGCAACTTCAAGTCTATTGAGTCCCAAGGAGAGTTTTCCTCAATGTACTGGCTGGTTTTATGTGTGAACTTGACACAAGCTAGAGTTATGACAGAGAAAGGAGCTTCCCTTGAGGAAATGCCTCCATGAGATCCAGCTATAAGGCAATTAGTGATCAAGGAAGGAGGGCCCATTGTGGGTGGTGCCATCCCTGGGCTGGTGGTCCTGGGTTCTATAAGGAAGCAAGCTGAGCAAGCCAGGGGAAGCAAGCCAGTAAGCAGCACCCCTCCATGGCCTCTGCATCAGCTTCTGCCTCCAAGTTCCTGACCTGTGTGAGTTCCCGTCCTGACTTCCTTTGATGATGAACAGCAATGTGGAAGTGTAAGCTGAACAAACCTTTTCCTCCCCAACTTGCTTCTTGGTTATGATGTTTTGTGCAGGGATACAAAACCCTGACTAAGACAAACTAGTACCAGGAATGGAGTATTACTATGACAGCCAGACCATGTTTTTGGGAGGATTGTGAAAGGACTTTGGACTTTGAACTAGAGCCATTGGGATGTTAAGAGCTCTGTGGGATGTTCTGTAGGAGCCTGAAGATAATGTTAAGAACTGCAAATGATGGAAGCCTGGCTTGTGAAATTTCAGAGGGAGGATTAAAGACTCTTATCAGGGTTTTTTCTATTTTGATTGTGAAGATTCTGTGGTTTTGGTTAGCTGGAGCTGAAGAATTACCTGTGATTAACAAGACACCAGAACTACTAAAGCAAAATCTTTGTGTTAATGGGACTATTGATGCTGGTTAGCTGGAGCTAAGAAATTAGCAGTGATTAAGAAGAGACCAGCATCAGTAAGGTAAAATCTTCTGGGAAGTGTTTCCTAAGAGCACAGAGAAGCTGTGTTTCAGAAGCAGCCATGGTTGTACTTCCTGTTGGTAGCCGGACTTGATAATGCTTAAGAGTTACCCAGGTGGTACTGGTTTTGAAACATGAAGGGGTAGCAGCTGATGCTTGGCTGGCACTGTGAAAGGCCAGGAGAGGCCATTGGTAAAGGTGCAGCCTCAGTGGCAGTTGAAGGCCCAGGACTGAAGGGGTCATGCAGAGAAGTTGAGCTTAGCACCATGAAAAGAGCCTATCAGAGGCTATTTGTGAAAGAGCAGCCCAGTTGCAGCAGACGACAACAGTGTTTTGGAGATGCCAGTACCATGAGATGACCACCAAGGACAGCAGCAGCAGTGGTATACAGGCATCTGGGGCCTAGAAGACAAGGTGTGTGCTACAAAGGGCAGAGCTGGAGAAGTGACCTAAACCCTTGGAGGAGCCCAGAAGACTGTGAGTGGATCACAGATACTGGACAGGTTAGAGTTTGATTTTGCTTTTGGTTGTGACTTTGCACTGATATTTTTCCCTCTTGAAATAAGTGTTTTAGTGGAGCTCACAGTTACGAGATTTTGAATTGTAAAAAGACTTTGAATTTCAAAAAAGGTTGGATATTTTAAAGGGATTGAAATTTTAATATGTAAGAATTTGTAAAAAGTGTGGAACTTTTAAAGTTATTTAGATCTTGAAGATGAATAAGAAAGTGAGGGTTGAGACTTAATAGTGATGTGTTTGTGTGTCAAGTTGACAAGGCGTCAGTTGTACTGGCTGGTTTTATGTGTGAACTTGACAAAGGCTGGAGTTATCACAGAGAAAGGAGCCTTCCTTGAGGAAATGCCTCCATGAGATTCAGCTGTAAGGCCTTTTCTCAATTAGTGATCAAGAAAGGAGGGTCCAGACAATTGTGGGTGGTGCCATCCCTGGGTTCATAGTCCTGGGTTCATAAGAAAGCAGGCTGAGCAAGCCAGGGGAAACAATCCAGTAAGCAGCACTCCTCCCTGGCCTCTGCATTAGCTTCTGCCTCCAAGTTCCTGTCCTGTGTGAGTTCCTGTCCTGACTTCCTTTGGTGACATTTTACAGCAATGTGGAAGTGTAAGCTGAATAAACCTTTTCCTCCCCAACTTGCTTCTTGGTCATGATATTTTTGTGCAGGAATAGAAACCCTGACTAAGACACTCAATCTTTTAAAAATTAAGCTACCCGTGGCCTTTTTGCTGTTGTGTCTATATAAGGGATCAAGTTCACCACAGCTCACCTGTTTCTTCCCATGTTCTCCCATGGGGACTCTTGGGAACTGATGTGGGCGAAGCTTCCAAGCCTCACACAGCTGTCCCTTTATAAGAGAAGGCAGTATAGAAATTGCCGCTGCTGTGACAGGGGCTGAGCTGTGTTCTGTGCTGTCCTGAGTGTTAGGACAGTTCGAGGCTGAGTCCCAGTTTCTGGGGGCAGGCAGTATGAATGCAATGATGTCCTTGTTCTCTGGAATGTTCTGAAAGAGTTTGAGAAGTGTTTAAAGAATGGCTGACTGAGGTATGAAGAGTTGCAGACATATTTAAACAGGCTGGACATTAAACCAATCTATGCTTTTTGTAAAGATTCTCTCAGAGTGAGGGAACAGTGGGTGAGAGAAAGAGACTGGTGGAGGCAGAAGACCCTCTAGGTCTTCATTCCTAGTCACATTCCTGGTTCTGAGCACTGAAATCCAAAACAATGCACAGATGCTACTGGGAGCTAGTGGATGCACTTTGTTGCAATGTCTGTTCTTTCTCAGTCCAGATAACCAAATAAAACCTCGATTCCATTCCTGGATCCTGAGAGTCATTTTACTAAGCACTGTTTATGTCAGGGAAGTCATCAAAACTGCAAAGAGGGGGAGCCTTGGGGCAGGCAGAGGTTGACTTTTGTCATCAAATTGATTAAAGTTGTGACAAGAAAGAAAATGCTGCATATTACAAAACTATCTCTCTTGTACTTGGTGTTTGTAGAGGAACTTTGTCTGTTTGCCTTTAAGTTTGAGTACTTGATTAATCCACAACTCCCCTGAGTGTATTAATTTAGAAAAACACACTTTTGAAATGTTTAATTGTGGCACTGTTAGAAACTCATGTTCTAGTTTATCACCATCTAGGCATCATTAGGCTCCGAGATGAACAGACACATGATAAGTTTGTGAGGGTGAGGGGGTGTCGCACTGGGATCTGGGAATAATGAGCTCTCATTCTTCTACCAGAGTGGGTCTCACAGCACTCCAGTTCTTAGGACTTCACCGAGCTGTGCATATAGATACTGGCAGCCCTTAGCCCAGGGGAACAGAAATTGTCACTGTATCTTATTTAAAATGCACCACGAACGGTGACAGGAGTTGATTATAAGATTTGTATCTTGGGACTTAATATATCAGAGTCCCTGTGCTTCACCGTGTTCTGGAAGATTCTGAGGGACCACTGAGGTGTGGCTGAGTGACCCTGGAAAAGCTTCAGGGTGCCATGTATTTGAACAGAAATTACATTAAGCTTTCAGGTGAGGTGAGGAAGAGATTGTAAAAGATAAAAGATGTTCTACTGCATCCCTACCTCTCTTGTCTCCATGACCAGGGAGCAGGCGCAGTTCTCCCAAAGGCTACTTGCTCCAGTCCACCACTGTCTGACAAGGATAATCATGTCATCTCCATCATTTCCCAGCTGCCCAGTGTTTTCAGTTTCCTCCTTGGTTTAGAACTCTAGATCTTCATAAAAGTCACCACAGAGTGAGAAATACAAACTCTGGTTTGGGGCAAGATTCTGCAGATTGCCTGTCAGCCTGGGGAATGCCTCTGCATTTGTTGCTCTCTAAATGTTATCAAATAGTAGCTGCAGGCATATTGTACCCATACTGTATACATCATGTTGACATATGGGCATCTTGTACCAGAGTTTTGTTTTTTGTTTGTTTTTTTTGTTTGTTCGTTTGTTTTGGTTTGGTTTGGTTTTCTTAGAATGTGAGAGCTTTAAGCAAAACATTCCATTACACTCCTTATTTTCTTATTATGTAAAGATATTAAATTTATGAGTTGACAATTTTACACACACACACACACACACACACACACACACACACACACACACACATACACCAATAAAGTTTGATCATCTCTGCCCCTCATTACACTCTCTCATTCCTCTTCTACTTTCCTTGGACCATCTCTTCTTCAGAGAAAGGGTCTCTTCCTACTTTCTCATCTTTTAGAGACATCAGGTCTAATTAGGGGTGCTTGCATGAACATGGGTATGGGGTTATTTTCTGGAGCATTCACGATTTACTCCTGGCTGTATCATTCAAGAAAAATGACTCTCCTCTCTTTCTCAGCCATACTGCCAACAGTTGCTCAGCAAGGTGTGGGGACTCATGAACCTCTCTTCTATCCACAGTAGAATGCTGACAGGCTCCATCTTATGGGAAACTATAGCTAGGCAGCCCTTTATTTTACAGACAAGGAACTGAGGCTCAGGAGTGGCTGAATGTTGTCCAAGTCCTGGCTCCCTACCTCACACACAGTCCTACTTCTCTCTCTTATCCAAGAAATGGGTTAGAAGGGCTCATCTAAATTTTCTTGGAGTACCTGCTCCTTCTTCTCTCCGTGAGTGGGCATAGCTGTAGCTGTCCCTAAATTAAGAGTGAGAGATACATCTATAGATGTCAAATGCTGTTCAATCCCTGTTCCAACCCACTTGAGTCTCCTGGCCATTCTTGTATGGGAACTCTTATGATCGCCCCATCACACAGGCCAGGAAACAGAGGTCCTGGGAACTAAGAAGACATAGATTTCACAGTTAGTGAGTGTGTATGTGTGTGCGTGTGCACGCACGCACGTATGTATGCACTCTGGCTCAGAAAGACTAGCTAACTCTTCTCAGTAACATACCTGACCACGAATAAGCAACTTTGCCATGTATCATCTTTCCAGAGGGAGCTGAACAGCACATAGGACAGAGACCCAGGACTTTATTTCTAAGCTCCTTGTGCCTATTATCAGTGTGATCCTTGTCAAGTCTTTAAATACTTCACTCAATGCTGGAATAAAGCAAGAACTTCACCAATGATTGCTGACCTGTAGCCCGTACACAATCACTCCCCTGAACTGATTTGTAAGCAAGGCACTTAGGGTATCCCAAGTGTATATATTAGGGACACTAAGCATCTGATAGAACAGGCTCAGAGTAACTTGAGAGATTGGGGGGGCTTGAGAACATGTGACCCTAAGATCTCATAAGATGAATGCACTATTACCCTGGCAGGGGTTTAGAGTGTGGGGTACACACTGCATTGTGGTGGGACGGAGTGAGAAAAGCTACTGAATTTTGTTTTAAAGAAGAGAACATTTCCTTTCCCCACTATGTCTAAAATCCTCTAAACCATCTCTGAAATCATTTCAAAAATGTAATCGAGGATGGATGGGAGGTTTTCTAGACAGGCATGTTGCCTAGATTAGCCTGAACCCTGTCTCCTGCACATGAATGACCAGGGGTCCATCCTCCTCTCAGCACCTTTGAGTCCATAGGTAGGTATTCAAGCGACTGTTGTCTTTCTGGGAGTGTCCAAGCTGATGGCCAGATTGTGGGACACCTATTGAAGTTGCCTGAGTGGCCAGTTTGTAGGGGAACTCCCTGTGGGTGGGCTGATGTTAGGTTTGCTCTCTCTGGCTTTGCAGTCTGAGGTTCTCGTCCCCAGTGGTGCCTCTCTCTCTTTTCCCTACTACTGGCCTATGGGTTTCTGCTCTTCTTCAACTCCCCTGCTCTAACCCAGCAACAAACCTCACATCTGACTTTGATCTGCCATCATTTGCTCAGGGAACAGAGCTAGGATGAGGAAGAGAAGCTAAGGATTGTGAAGCTCAAGAGCGAGCATCCCAATTCCACATTGGACTTGAGCCTCACTCTGAGCTTTTGCCATTACCATGTAACCTTGTGAAGTTTCGGCTCCAACCTGAGACTTTCTTTAGGCCACCTCCCTAGCCTCTGCCAGGGGTTCATAGAAGCTCACAAATGAATGCAGCCCAAGTCACCCCTGTGCCAGAGAAGAGACAGAAAGTCTTGACTGCATCTGCAGAGGGAGGGAGCTCTCAAAGGAGTAGGATCTCCCCTAGATGCCCTCTGGGGCTAGAAAGGCAAGCCAGCTTTGGCACCTCCCTGCATGTATTCTTTGTCATCCCCCCCCCCCCCCAGCTCTGGTGACTGGGGACTATCTCTTTCTTTTCTCCTGGATCTTCATCTTTTCTTTCTCCAGCTCATTTACATGTTGGCCTTCTCCCATTTGCCATCTTCTTTCTGCTGTCTCTCTCCTTTTCAGTGTAACAATGAATCCCAAAGGAAGGCCCCCCCATCCCCCGCTCATCCCCAGAAAGCCTGTCTACACTAGTGCAGCTGTAGGCTTTAAGCTGACAAAGGCAACCTTCTCAAATGGGAGCCTTTGGCAAACTGCCAGCACCCCACTGCTCCACAGAAGCATCAGCAGAAGCCTGGAGAGCCAGGAGGATGGCTTTTCATGGGAATTCATCCATGAGGGCAGCTGAGAGCTCTGACCTTCTCCAGGCTTCCTCTTGCCCGAGTAGGTGCGTAAGGTTTCCACACATTCCAAAATCAGCAACCTGCTGGACCACAACACCCACGTGCGTGCTCTACCTGTACATGGTTGAGCTCTGCATCTTGCAAACTCAATCAACTCTTTCCTCTCGTCAGATCACAGTAACTTTGTCTTTTTAGACTTGCACTTATTAAGTCATAGACTTCCTTTTAAACCACACGTGCTCAGTTTCCTTCATAGGCCAGGAAGCCGTTGGAAAGTAGGGAATAACAGGTATCTTAGGACAAGGTCATTACCACAGTTGTATAGAAGCTAAGTACTGGACTTTTTTGTAACTGACCTTCCACTTTCAGTGCTAGGCTGTGGGCTTACCTACCTCAGAATAGCCTCAGCACAGTCATCTCTCAGATGGGAGAATGATTAATATCTAGTACAAAGATTGCATTTGAGGGTGAATGTGCCATTATATGTAAACAAAAAATTAGAGTCAATATAGAGTACTTGCTGAATAAGTCTTAGCTACTATGTCACAATCACTATGATTATTTTCTGTAATTATGGGCATGAAAAGAGACAGTTGGCAGACTGTGGCTTGTAGACACTGCTTAACTGGTGAATGGTTACATAGATAATGTTTAAAATATCAAACTTAGTAGGAGCATCAGGCTTCAGTGCTTATTTTTCTATATATTTGTACTCAAGTTTGATCATTCATGTTTTAGCAGGAAGTAGAAGCTATTGAATCAATGCACAGTATATTTCATGAACATAGTGAATGATGTATAGTATATGTTACATGTAGATTTGTACAAATGTACAACATAGAAGTACATAGGACATGCTGTATGTATATTGAATAATGTATATATATTGTACACATGATTAAGTGTGATATATACATTGTATAGACTTAAAAAAGTTAATAATCTGCAGTCTTCCATGCCTAATTAAAGCTATGTTCTATTAAAAATTGTATACATCTTATTTATTTATTTATTTATTTATTTATTTATTTATTTATTTTGGTGTGTGTGCATGCAAGCATGCATGTACAACTGCTACATTGTTTGTGTGGCGATCAGGGGACAAACTGAAGGAATCTATTCTCTCCTTCCTCCCTATGGCTCTTGGAGATTGAACTCAGGGTGTCTGGCTTGACAACAAATACCTTTACCCTTGGAGTGACCTCATAGGGCCAACAGGTGTCTTCCAAAGCTGTTTTTCACATGTAGTAGCAATGAAATCTCACCACCATTCTAGCTGTTGCTTCTGAAGAAACAGAACATGCAGAAGAGGCAATCTGAGGAACAGGTAGGTGTGTAAGAGGACATTTTCTCTTTGTAAATGACCACCTTACCCTCCTGTATAAACCAAAAGAGGGTGTGTATAACCACAGAATCTAGAAGGCAGAGGTGTTGAAAGGAATGAAGCTGCCTGACTAATCCCTGCTTTGTGTTGCTATCACAAATGCGGAGCATGAGTGCAGAGCAGCGAGTGGGCTCCCTGGGATGGACACGTATCTAGAGGAGCAGATTACCAGGTGGTTGGGCCTCATCCTGACTTTACCTTGCTCAGAGAATACAAGTGTCCCAGGGAGGTTGGTAGAAAATTATATACCTTCACATAAACATAATTAGGAAATGCCCCTCTGGATAAGCTTCCCAAGAAGAGGCAAAGGCATCAGGATTTTAGAGTTTTTTTTTTTTTTCCCAGAAGATCTTGTAGGTGTGTCCCAAGTTAAGAGAGAAATCCTTATTCTTTAGAAAAGTAAATTATTTATTATAGTACATATGTGTGTGTTACATATAGGTACACATGCCAAGGAGAACAACTTTGCGTAGTCACTTCTCTCCTTCATGTCTACAGAAGTTCTGAGGTTTGAACACGTGTTGTCGGACTTGCCTGGCAAGTGCCTTTACTTACCGAGCCCTTTCCAAGCCCACAAAAGCCCATCTTAAGAGAGTGCTGTGATTCTGGCTCAAAGCTATGGGTGTGTCTCGCTTTCTTCCACTATTCTTAAAGCCAGTACTAACAAAGCAAACACCACAGCTTTTAAGAACAGAAATTAACTTCAGATGAGGAAGAATGATGACTTAGGACAATCATCCTCTTTCTCTTATTTCATAACTTATAGAATTGTCAAAAGTTTTGGATAAGAAGGACTGGCTTCCTACCTGACTAACTTATCCAACAATTTATGTGCATTGTACATGGAGATCATTGCAGGAGGAGAAATTCATCCATTTTTAACGTTTGATTCCTGGGCTTTATTGTCAAAAGGATCCATCTGAGTCATACCCTGTGCTTTTGCTGATTTTATACACCCGAAGAAGCCTCGGGCACAGTCTTCCCCAGAAGGCCCTCCTACAGGCCTGCTTGTTCAAAGCAGCCAACTGTTAGGAGTCACTTTAGAAGGTATTTCCTCTCTTGCTTTGAAGAAACATGCATTTTAGTGACTGACTAAACCTTTGCAAAACACTACAAATACCAATCCAGTTGAAATGGAGATTTAAAACAAAAAAAGGGAAAGTAAAGGGTGAATAAGAACACTGGAAACAAGCCAATTAATTCCCTTTTCGGATATACTGTGTGCATACAGAAAATGTACCTTTTCATTAGCTCACTTCACTGGGATGTACTTTATTATGTCTTCTAACCAGTTTTTGAGCAACAGAACTGCTAAAAAAAATACAAGCACTCGTGATGAATTTATGAACTCAGAGCTTTTCATGCCAGAGGTGAGAAGTAGGCCTGTGCCTGTTAGCATCTCTCACAAAGGCACTTCCAGGGATGGGTATTAATCCATTCCCACTCTCCTGCTTCTAATTCCCACTATTAGCCATGTTAGCCTATAGGAGTCTTGTACCAACTGTAGATAAACAAAACAGAAAGGATTTGGACAGAGCCTCCTGGCTATCTCTCAGCAGACATCATCATTTTCAACAGCTGTTTCTGGAGTCCCAGGACTGTGTACTTTCTTA
The DNA here is from genome assembly GCF_008632895.1 of Mastomys coucha. NCBI lineage: Eukaryota > Metazoa > Chordata > Mammalia > Rodentia > Muridae > Mastomys > Mastomys coucha. The sequence continues at coordinate 13,476,592 of NW_022196913.1, read as the reverse complement.
TCAGCATAGTAAACCTTGCACATTTATGTCTGCTCCATGCCTTAAAGGTATTAATAAATGCTTGTTTTTGTCACCGTGGCTAAGACTCAGTTCTCAGCTACATGAAATGGTGAAAATTAGAGTCTGGTGAACTCACACCTGCAATTTGAACCTTTGCTGTGAGCAGGCTATCCAACTTGCTTTCAAAACTCAGGCTGCAGGAATGATATGGACTCTTGCCCTGTTCCTGCTGAACCTCTCCTTTAAGTAGTTCAGCCAAGCTGGAGCTTTGGATTGTGAGCACAGCAACTCTCATTACATATTCAGACATACTCTGAGGGTGTCGGGACAAGTTTAGGAGGTTCTACTTCTTTAGGATTATCCTATACACCCTGTATATTCCATGGCTTCATTCTAGAACCCACTAAGTTTTTTCAGGCAGATTCTTAGATGAGTTGTGTGTGTGTTTGTGTCATGTATGTGGAGAGCAGAAGTTAACCTCAGATGCAATCCCTCAGGATATCTTCCTCCATGTTTCTGGAGACTACAGGGGACAGAGAGTCTCTCTCTGGCCAGAAGCTCATGGATTCAGGTTGACTGGCTAGCAAATTTGGGGATATATTGTCTATGGCTCTCGAACTCTGGAGTTACAAGGCCACCCCATGTGCCTGCCTTATTAAATGGGTGCTGGAGATGGATTCAGTTCTTCTTGCTCGTCTGCCAATCACCTTACTGAATGAGTGATCTCACCAGGCTCAACAGATGCATCTGAAACATGCCTTCCTGACAGTCCTAAGCACTGGCACAGATGAAGTATTTGTTTCAAAACCTATCATGTAATTAAGAGAACTCCCACTAGGATGGCTTGAAGCCTTGTTTGTAATGCTAGTCTTTGGTTAAAGCATTGAACAAACGACATCTTCTTATGAAATAACATGTGGGTCTCTGCAATCCTGCAAATTTGAGACTGTCCTGCGAGGAGCTAAACACGGGTATTTGGGCAGACAACATTAAATACTGGTGTTAGTGTTCAAGTTCTAGAAATTGCACTGCTACAGGTTCTTCAAGCAGACTCTTGAAGAACTGTCCTTGCTCGGGCATGGGGGTGGGGGGAGGTGGAAAGCTTTTTATTCTAAAAGCCCAGGTTTTGTGAAGATGTTTGGTTTGCTGCACCATGGCAGTGGTAAGAGAACAGCCAGACAAGGATTGTGAAAGGAGACCTCTTTAGGGATCTAAAACTCTAGAGTCAAGATGTGTTTGGGACCAAGTGTTTGTTTGAATATGCTAGAAGGATGAGGGTATGGTATTCACGATGATAGACAAAGAGTGAAATCCATGAGGTATAAGTGAAGGATTCTATGCTCTCCAGATGAGAAGCATAGAGTATTCCATGATGGTTAGATGGGTGGTCCATGATGGATTGGTTGCAGTCCACAAAGTATAGGTAGAGGGTCTGTGATGTATTGATGGGGTTCTATAATGTATATATGGATGATCTGGTCTGTAGATGGGGGTTCATGGTGTACATGGCAGAAAATACTGCAACTAATAGATAATAGTTTCCCTTTAGTTTCATGATCTATAGATGAAGGGTTTTGATATATAGGTGGGGATCCCATGATGTGTAGATAGGGGTTCATAATTTGTGCATGGAGTTTCTATGATCTATACAGACGGAATATCTATGATCTATGGGTGAGGGCTCATGGTGTAGAAACAGAGGTTTGCATGACACATAGACAAGGGTTCCACAGTGTCTAGCTAGGACTTATGTGATCTATAGACAAAGGCCCTGTGATGTATTGAAGTGCTTCCAGGATAACACAGTTCCTAGAAGGAAAGGGTTCAGGCTGAGCAGGAAGAGAGAATAGCATTTATGGTGAACCTTGAAATAGTTTATTTTCACATTTTCTCTCTTGAACTTAGACCCTACCTAGGACAGGCTTTTAATTTCATCATCCCTGACTCCTATTGTTGTGTTGGCCCCCACCCAGCTACAGGGTGCACTTTTCAAGGGGGCTGAGGCAAGAGGATAATGAGCCCCTGGCATGGCTGCACTGCCGTGTGTGATGAATGGCCCGCAACCCTCGAGCCGCTCCGTGCCCTTCATCATCCAGTCGGAGTGGTTAGCAGACTGTCAGAGAAAAATAATTTAGCGGCCATGGCTTTAACGGATGTGCTGCATTCTGGGGTCAAATGACTATTACAAAGTAGTGGTGCTGCCTGGCTTCTCTGTCCTGTGAGCTCAGAGTCGACAACATGAAAGAAGGGAGCCATCACATCCAGAACTCACTGTCATTCTTCAGTTTCACACAGTAGAAAGCAGGAGAGAGAGAGAGAGAAAGAGAGAGAGAGAGAGAGAGAGAGAGAGAGAGAGAGAGAGAGAGAGAGAGAGAGAGATAGGGGGGGCATGTCCTAGTAAATAGATAATCCCAGGCCAGTCTGCAGGCTTTGTGCAAGGTGGTATCAGGCTGGGGAAGAGTAAAGAAGCAATGGGAGCATGCCCACAATCACTAACGGGGCCTTCTCAGGCAAAATGGCCAGAGGTCATTCTTCTGCCCAGCCTGAGTCCAGGCAGTAGGGTGCTTCGATGACTATTCTGCAAGTTGGATCCCAGGTAGCAGAAAGGTAGAATGGGGGGAAGTCAGAAACATAAAAAGACGCAGACATAGAAAAGAGGGGAAACAAGGCGATAGAGTTCCTTGTTAGTAAATGCACAGTGATGGATCTGGGAATTGTTCTTGTGTCTTTCTCTAGCACCTTCCCCCCAACCCTCTGTGGGGCTATGCATTTATTTGAGCACAAGCTGAAAGTCAGGACTGATGAAAGTTATGGCTTACCTGCTCCAACCTACTTGTTAAATTGATTATTGCATGTGTAATAAATACTTGAGGTGAGGTAAATGAATAGGAGGTAGGTAGAGCAGGAAACCCATTCTCCCTCACCTGGGACTCATTATCTATAGATTATCCTTTCCTTCACCCAAGATTGGTGAAACGCAGGACATTTTGGGCCAGGAAGATGGCTGAGTGAATAAAGTGAATGTTATGCAAGCATGAAGATCCCCAAGTTTGTATCATCAGCATCCACATAAAAAGCAGGGAATGGTAGCATGTGCCTAAGGTCTAAAGGGGTGGAGACAGGACAATCACTGGGGTATGCTGGCCAGCTAGTCTTGCCAAATTGCTGAGATCCAGATTCAATGAGAGAGTCTGTATCAAAAAATAAGGAGGAGAAGCCGGAGAGATGGCTCAGCAGTTAAGAGTATATACTCCTATTGCAGAGAGATCCATAATCTCTCAGCACCCACATCAGCAGCTCACAACTGCCTATAACTCCAGGTCCAGGGGATCTAAGTCCCTCTTCTGGACTTGAGAGCACTGAAGAGATGTGCATATCTCCTACATATACCCAAAGTTAAAAATAAACATAAATAAAAATAAGGTGGAAAGTGATAGGAGGGAACATTCCTCATTAATCCCGGACATGTCTTTATCTGCATACAAACACACACATGTGAACACCCACACAAATACAGACCCAAACACACATGCATGTACTACACACACACACACACACACACACACACACACACACAGAACATCTGCTGTGGCATCTATCCTATGCCTGCTTATAGTCAGATAAATGTGGGATGAATGAATGAATAAATAAATGCTGTACCTAGTCATTATTCAAGGTGAAGGTCCCTTAATGTTCCTTGTTGCTTCACACATACCCCTGAGCAGTAGCTGGGTTTTGATGACAGCCCAAATTCTTTTGCAGATTCTTTATCTCACAAGGCAAACCAATGGACCTCTATGCCAGGTGCAATGATGTCATGATGGTGGTGATCACAGCAATAGCTAACTCGCAGTTATTAAGTGCTTATGATGAATCCCACACGGGGCTAAGTGCCTTTTAACTATGTAAAGTGTTTCTTCCCTTGATTGATGCCCAAAATGAATAAAAATAATTTTCTGTATTGACTACATTAGAGAGACCTACAAATAAGTCTCAAAATGATAAGAGAAAAGAGAATTTGCATAAATAAGCAATTATAAATCTTGGCAGAATAAGGTTGTCTTAAGTGATGTGAAAGTAGTTCTTGACACATAGGCAGTGCTACAAAGGCATCTTAAACAAGTGAAGGCAAACTGCACCTTCTTTTTAAAAGAAATGAAAGAAATTTTGTATTTATTGTATTGGTAGCTTCTGGAAGCCTGGGGCCCTTCGTTTAGATGGGTACCCGGTAAGGTCCTTGTCTCTCTTAGGCCATAGATGGGTCTGGGGCGGGCCCTTGTCTCTTCTATACATAGATAGGTCCCTGGTGGCTGTGTTGGGGATGGAGCAGGTGGCATGCAAGGGCCAGCAGGGATGTGTGGAGTGGGTGGCTGCTACTCCACACACATCCTGAGTAACCAGTGGGGTGTGGTGGATGGAGAGGCACATGGACCTCCAGGACATGCTCTCTTCCATATGTGTGGGACTCCCCACAGGGATGAGGGTACAGCTCAGGTGGGACCACTTGTCTAACATGCAAGTGGCTCTGGGATTGAACTCCAGTATCACCAAGAAAGAAAAAAAAATAAAAGCAGAGCCCCTATTGTGTTGACAAAACCAGGAGAGGTCCTTCCTTTCTTCCTTCTTTCATTCTCTCCTTCTTCCCTCCTTTTTCTTCCTTCTTTTCTTTCTTCCTTCCTTTTCCCTTCTCTCCCTCCCTCCTTCCTTCCCTCCTTTCTTTCTTTCTTTCTTCCTTCCTTCCTTCCTTCCTTCCTTCCTTCCTTCCTTCCTTCCTTCCTTCTTTTTTCCTTCCTCCCTCCCTTCTCTTTTTTCTTTCTTTCTTTCTCTTCCTTCCCTCCCTCTTTTCTTCCTTTCTTCCCTTCCTTCTCCCTTTCCTTCCTTCTTTCCTTCCTTCCCTCCCTCCCTATTCCCCCCTTCATTATTTCTCATACATGCCAGGCTGACTTTGAACTTACTATGTAGCTGGAGATAACATTGAATCCTCTATCCTCTTGTCTCTGCTTCCCCAGTGCCAGGATTATATACATGTACCACCGTTCCTGTCCATACTGTGCTGAGAATTGGGCCCATAGCTTCATGCAAACTGGGTAGGCATTAGACTGATTGAATCATATCCACAGGGCCCTAACTCCCATTCCTAACACCCTCTGCCTTCCAGCAAGTTATTCTTCACACACTCTTGGTCTGTGCTAGTTAGTGTCTTACTGCAGAAGTTTCCATTTGGTTGGAAACCATAGTTACAGAGGTCCTGGTCACTCCCAATGAGAAAACTACCATCTTGGTTTGCCCAGAGTAACCGACTAGAAACTTAGCCCAGATCACCAACCAACACACCTTTTACTTCTAAGTTACCAGAGGGCCTGGGAAATGAATCCTACCTTTCCTGCAGCCTAGCCCATTTGGTGGGGACAGAGACCCTGCCCTGGGCTGTCTCCACTTGTTTCCTGTGACCCTGGTTGTCTTTTCTCCCTAGCAGTTGATTCCATCATTGTAAAAATTGCCTGGCTTCATGTATTCTCTCATGGCTTCTGCTCAGTTCCTGTGTCGATGATCTCTCTTTGCTTTCTTAACATTCCCACGATTCTCTATCCACAAAACCTGGTAGTTTCTCTCTGTGTGCTTAGGAGAGGGGCCTTTTCAGGAAGGCCAGGGCTTACCACGTTCTGCTCACAGCCACCCGGGGGGCGGGAGGGAAGCGGCAGGCCTACTCCCCCCTTACAGCAAGAATATCCCAACTCACATCCATCTTTCCACCTAGCAGGCAGCTACCTGAGAAGTCTCACCTGTGGCAAGAGGTTGCTTTTACTCCTGCTGGGTATGTGACCAGGCAGCCGGATATTGAAGAGGGCCTGCAAGGCAGCTTGTGCTGCTTGGCCCTTGGCCAGCTTCTTGCTGCGTCCAGAGCCTTCGAACGTCCTCCCGTCCACGCTCACAGCCATGACAAAGCTCTTGACTCGGGGCTTCTCGGCTGTCTCGGAGAGGCACACATACCGAAGACCTGAGCGTAACTCATTCAGCACCACTACAGGGTTCCTCTCACCCAGGCCCCCGGGGGCCAGCCTGGACCTGTCAGGCAAAGCCTGGCCCATGAGGTCCAGTGTGTGGTAGAGCAGCCGCCCTCGCCGGTAGGCAGAGGACAGAAACTCTGTGTCAACAGGACGACAGCCCGGGAAATCCTCGGTTTTTGAGGATGGTTCGAACTCCTTGAACAATGTGTCTGGGAAGTCAGCCTGGTCAGAGGTGAAGTCAGTGCACGGACTGGTACTACTGCCCATGGCCAGGTGGGCCTGGAATGCATTGGGGAACTGCACGAAGGACTTCAGGGCCATTTCTGCTGCCCGCATCTTGGCCTTCTTCTTAGTGGGCCCCGTACCTTCAAATGTGAGCCCGTTCACTTCCACAGCCACAGCGAACACTGGGGCGTGCACTGGGCCAGTCTGTGACACCATCCGGTACTGCAGACCTGGCTTCAGCTCATGCAGCTGGACCAGCGCATTCTTGGGTGTCATAGACCAGGAGAGCTTCTTCCAGATCAGCTGGAGTTTGCAGAAATGTCCCCCATTTCCTTCCTCCAGCGGCCTTTTCCTTTTCACGCTGGGTGTGCTGCCTCTGGCCCAGTCTCCAGAGGGCAGGGGCCTGGTCCCCAGGTTGCTCACGTTTCTGTTTTCCTTCACTTCAGCACTGCTGGTACCTGGAGGTGAGAACAAATTAGTCATGACCCAGAGCACTGGCAGGTCACCACTAATGAGAGAAATCATTGCTAATGACGGCTCTGTAAGGCTGGGGAATCCAGGTGCATAGACCCCTTGTCGTCAGCACCTCAGACCAGGGCTGGGAAAGGTGCTGTAATGACTTTCACAAGATACAAGGGAGGAACAGCAGTGGGGACCATTTGCCTATGGGGTTGGGGGAGGCCTCCATCATTGGGCAGTTTTCAGAAAGTCAGGCTTGAGAAAACACGAGGAAGAGACAGGCAAGGCGTGTGTCCTGTGCACGGTGTCACAGTCTCTGGTCGTTAGTATGAGCTGTGATGTTGTCACCTAGGAGTGCCGTACCTCCTCTGTGCCCATAGGCAAATGATGAGTGCCTTCCCTCCCCACATGCTGCCAAGGCCCTATGGCAAGGTAGGAGTTGCCTGTGATGCCCGCAGACTTGTGGGGGGCAGGGCTTTGTTGAGACCAGGCTCTTAGGTATCAGGCCCAGTAGAGTTTCTCAAAACCCTACCTCCTAATTCATATCCTGAAGGGACGTGCAGCTGTCTGTCCTAAATGGCTGCATGTCACCTGTGCCACCGGTCAATAGAGTTGCTGGGCCTTAGCCATGTCTGTTATTTATGGAGCTGAGAGTCTGAGAGGGTATCAGGGCCCTGAGTCTAAGCTCTTTATTACTTGTCCCATCCTAGGTGAGGCAACTTGTGGGGAGCCAATCAAAGGCCACAGGTGCTGAGACACGTCTTTTACGCTTCATCTGAAATGTGGCTTTTGGGCTTCTCTCTTAAAATCACTGAAGTTTCCTAACAAAGGGCACTTTGTCCTTATAAATAAAAATGTTACAGGTTGACATGTCAAGGTAGAAAATGGATCTAAATGTGCCATATAGTTCAGTTCCAGGTCAGGCGCTCTGCTTCCCCTACCCCCACTGACAACTGAGGAATGCTACCTACTCAGGTATTCCTTATGTCATTAGGAACACATCCTAGAACTGAGATTGACAAAGATGTCCATTGTGGCATATTATTTTTACAGTTGAAAATGTAGGAAATACATAACTCCCCACATTTAGAGGACTGGTTAGGTTGCAGTAGACTCCCACAGCAGAATGATAATACAACAATGATGTCTTCATGGACTTGATATGCTTCAACCTAAATAAATCTCATCAGCACAATGCTGGATGACAAAATGAACTTGCAAAAGCAATCACTGAGTAGGACAGAACGCACATAAGTCTGCAGAATACGCTATTACATATTACTCATATAAGTAGACTTATGAAAGAACTGGGGGCAGCTATATAAAAAAGACATCCCCCCATCTCCCAGAGGAGGTGGGCGAAAGAAGGAAAAGAAATAAGAGGGCAAAGAATGGCTTCATTTCTACTTTGGCATTTTCTTTTTAAAGTTACATTGTGTGTGTGTGTGTGTGTGTGTGAGATGAGGGTGCAGGTTTGGGCAGGTCATAGTGTGTGTGTGTGTGTGTGTGTGTGTGTGTGTGTGTGTGTGTGTGTGTGTGTGTGAGATGAGGGTGCAGGTTTGGGCAGGTCATAGTGTGTGTGTGTGTGTGTGTGTGTGTGTGTGTGTGTGTGAGATGAGGGTGCAGGTTTGGGCAGGTCAGAGAACAACTTGCAGGAGTCTGTTCTCTCTATCATGTGGGTTCCAAGGACTGGACTCAGGTCATCAGGCTTGATGGCAAGTACCTTTGCCACTGCATTCATCTTGTTGATCCAACATTTTATTGCTTTTGCAAAAAATAAGATACAGTAAGTTTAGCAAAACTATAACTTTATATGTATATGTACACATATAAACACACACACATATGTATATAGATGCATAATCTATCCACATATTTATATACATGTGCACATATATGTATATTATATATATATGTGTGTGTGTGTGTGTGTGTGTGTGTGTGTGTGTATGTGTGTGTGTATACACATATATACATAGATATGAGTCCTGGGACTGATCCGGCCAGGCACAATCATGCCCACTCTAAACACGTTGCACATGTTCTCAGGGGCTAGGAGCTCTCAGCTCCATGGCAGGTGTGAATGTGTTTTTTTTTTCTCATTAAGCAAGTGGAAACTGCAGGTGAATTTTCCAGTGAACCCACAGCTTCAAAAACAGACAGTGAACGCCTGGCTGGTTGTTGACACATGGACCTGCTTCTCTCTTGCAGCTAGGAAGCAACTTATGCATA
>NW_022196913.1:13457668-13462668 GCF_008632895.1 Mastomys coucha | reverse complement strand
GCTGGTTCCCTAGCAGGCCAGAATCTTCTACCCAGTTATTATATACACCCGGCTTCCTCTCATGGCTTGGCATCATTGGGATTGTATGCATCACTGGTAATGGCACTGTCATGTCTGTGGGTCAGGAGGGCTCTGGAGAGCCAGCCATCCAGTGCGCCACGCTACATTTGAAGAGATAATATTGTTTCTGGTGAAGGTTATTCAGCTGCCAAGCAGCCCTGGTTGTAAAAACAGAGCAGCACCTCCCAGATGACAGGGCTTAACAACAGCAGAAAGCAGGCAGCCTAGTTCTTCCTCCAGACAGTGGGGGAGGATTTGGTGTGCAGAGGGGCAGGAGATCGCATAAACTGTAGGGGGCTTGACAGATAGTTTCAGGCTGAGTTGTGCACGAGGTACCATGAACTTGACATTTGCTGGTTGCATGTGGGTGTGGCAGTTTGTGAGATTGAGCAGCTGGTAGAAGATGCCTTCTTCAAAGGCTTGCCACAAGTAACCTATGAAGCTGTGTCAAGTGTGCATGAGATTCAGGGAAAAGCCGATAGAGGTGATAAGGAGATGTCCTCTGAGCCCAAAGGTGATAGGAAGCTCTTGCTCTCAGTTGTTTGTCATTGAATCTGGACCAAATCTCAACTTTTGAGCAGAGGGTGGAGCCAGGGCAGAGAGGGATACATTTCTGTTCAGTGTTGCAAGGAAGTCTTCTGAGGGCAGAATACTGATGGTAGACAAGTCTTGAAGACATAGAACTGCACGGAGACTCTCCCAGTTCAGATCCAGCCTACTGTTGATTGGCTCCTAGATACCAATGTTCTATATGTAAAGCCTAACATGTGTGTGGTGGATGTGTCCTGACCATGTTTCTTTGTCTCTCTGCACAACTTCTTGAAATGGAGAAGCTCACAACTCTAGGCGATACCTTTTATATATTCCAGAATGCCAGGGTCTAGGAAGCTGCTGAGAGGCATTCTTAAACAGTTGAAAGCATCTAAGTTGTTAGACATGAACTGTCTTTGCGCTAGAGCAGCAGGTAGAACAACAGATCCAGAGAATGCAAACGCATGAGGCATGGGGCTTAGAGTGGATTCCTCTTCCCACCCTTGCTTCCACACATATGTTCACATACGCTACACATATGTATACAGACATGTACATCTACCACATATACCACTCTCACAGACTACAGAAAAACACATGACAAACACAGTCATGCCACACATATATAGATAAACATGAATACTACTCACACCATGGACATACCAAATACAAATGTATAAAATTAGTTTTCCAAATGAATTAACAGCATCCAGAGAGAAAGTGAGTTGTGAGAAGATGGTGTAGTGGGTGACATGCTTGCTATGCAAGCATGAAGACCTGCATTTTGATCTCCAGTACCTATGTTAATGCTGGGAGCTTCTACGGGCATCCTTAACCTCAACACTAGGGTGTAGACAAAGGCAGATCCCAGAGACTGCTTGAAAGATATAACCTGATAGAGGTATGTGCTTCAGGTTCAGCAAAGAGACAGTGTCTCAAAAAACACAACAGAACACAAAACCAAACCAAACCAAACCAAACGAAACCAAACCAAACCAAACCAAACCAAACCAAACCAAACCAAACCAAAGGCAGAACAATAGAGGAAGACATGCAGTACCTTCTTCTGGCTTCCACACACATATTCATGCACAGTCACAAGCATTTGTATACAATTGAGCACATGTGCACATGAGTGTGCAGACACACACACAAAGCAAATGAATCCAATAATCAACAATGAGGCCCCATGAGCACTTTAAGAGTATTTTGATATATAATAAACAATTAAAAGTTATTTTTATCCGTATGTTTTTTTCCATTAGTCAGTAAACCAGATCAGAGAAAAATGGTTTTAATTGCAAGTGTCATCTGTCCTTGATTGAACATTCCTTGTGTTTTATGTCCCCACCTCTCTTTGATTCTATGACTTTAACACCTCCATGCCCATTTGCAAGCTCACAAACCCAAGAGTGAACATGCATGCAGAACTCCTTGACCCCACACCAGGCCTCTACTTTCCTGTCAGCCTCAGAAGGAAATCAAATGCTACAGCTGCCCAGAGGAGAAGGTGCAGCTGCTGCTGGTGGTGTGTGTATCTGTGTGTGTGTATGACTTTTTCAGTGTCTTCTGGATAGAGTGCTGGCTTTACAAAGATCCTGTGTTTCTTAAGATGTCACTACATAAAAGTGACTCCAGAGTTTCTGAAAATTAGAATTCATTTGCTTTTCTCCTTCACCAAAAGTTTCATAGATAACACCTCTGTCTTTTCCTTCTGATTCAGCCAGCCTCCCAGGAGCTCCAGGTGGAAAGAGCAGGAAAGAGTTCAAATTCCTCTTGTGTCAGAATAAACTTCGCACATATGCTATGCTGCTTTACTCACTCATTCTAATGTTTCTGAGATAGTCATTCATAACTTGACTGATCTGGAAACTTTTAAATTCAGACTACCATAAGAGGATGTACACAATGACATGTCAAGGTTTTGCTCTGAACCATGAACCTTGCTAAGAGGGCAGCCTAGAGATGATCAGGAGCCCATGTCTAAGCCCAGTTAATTTTTTCTCCTATCCTTCACCCTCCTATGCCTTCCTTTGGAAATAAAATACCTGAGCATAAGATTGTGAACATATGGCAAGGTTCTGACCTTTGAACTCTCTCAATTTTACTTTTGGGCCTGCAGTGGTGTAAGGACATGTGATGACTACTATTCACTGCCAACTTGACAGGATCTAGACATGATCACCTAGGAGAAAAAATTCTGGGCTCCTTTGTGGGGGAGTTTCTGAACTGGCTGAACTAAGGGGGAAGACCCTCCCTAGATTTGGGTGATATCACCCCGTGGTCTGAGATCCTGAACTTGAAGAGGAAAAGTAAGCTGAGCATTTTCATTCCTCCTTCTCTGCCTCCCCATGGTGGCTGCGATGTGAGCAGCCACTTCATGTTCTGCAGCCGTGACTGCCCCACCGCGATAGTCTTGAACTGTGAGCCAGAATAAACTCTCTCTTCCTTAAATTGCTTTTGCTGGCATTTGTCACAGCTATGAGGAAAGTGGCTACTTACAGGAAGAAATCTCCATGTCCAATAGCATTAATGACTGTCTGGAGAGGCATGCCCACAATCATGTGTTTTGATTTGTAGAGGCTGGTGACAACATGGACTACAGTTCCCATGGAAATCTCTGCCAGTGTTTTTGCCTGATTCAGCCGATTATCTTAGCAACCAATCACTAACACCTTGCTTCCTCCCCATCCCATGACAAGCACATTCTTAGCTCATTTTAGTTGAAAAAGAAGCCCATCTGTTAGGTGATATTAAATTCAGAGAGAAGTTCTTGTGAAATGTTTGGCCTTCTCTTTTAAATCCTTGACAATATGCCACAGGTAAGAAGTGTGCAATTTTCTGACTCTCCTCTCCTCTCCCCTCCTCTCTTCTCCCCTCTCCTCTTCTCCTCTCCTCTCCTCTCCTCTCCTCCTCCCCCTCTCTTCTCTTCTCTTCTCTCCTCTTCTCTTCTCTTCTCTTCTCTTCTCTTCTCTTCTCTTCTCTTCTCTCCTCTTCCCTCCCTTTCCTTCTTCTTCCCCCCCTCCTCTCCTCTGACTCCCTTTTCTCTCTCTGCTAGTTTCTGTTCTGAGCTTTCCTTATGGATGCAAGCAGATGAGATGGATTTGACCCCTTTCTCTAACTCAGCTTCAACACCAGACATTTAATGATGCTCTCCTATTCTTCTTTAACTTCACGCACCAGAGATGTTTCAATAGAAAACCCCTAGTTGACCTTTTTATTTTCCTTTTAAAGAACTGTAAAATCCATTCTTGAGACACTATGATACTACAATCATTTTTTAATTTTTTTTCTGTAGTTACAAGAAGAGAATGAAGGAAAGAAAAAAAAGAGAATAGCCTAAGAAAACTAGTTTATTTCCTATATTCCTTGGGGTTCTTGGTTATGCATTACTGATATTTTCTTATCCTTATGATAAGGATGGGAGTCTAGGAAAGAAAAATGTTCTATTTGAAGACAGGATGTTAGATGAGACTGGGATTTCAGGTAAGGGTAGATTTCTTGCTGGTGATAAGATTCTAGGTGAGATACGAGGCTTTCTTTGGACAGGTGTGAGACTCCACAGACCTGGCTGTGAATGAGAAGCAGGTTTCTGATATAGATGGGGCTGTAATGGGAGCTGGGATTCTAGTTAAGGGTAGAGCTGCAAGTGGGACTGGGATTCCAAATAGGAACAAAACTTCAACTGTAAGGATGCAAGGGAAGATGGCACCCCACATGAACATGAGACTCTGGGAGAGGGCTCTGCATGAGTTTTGTTCTACAGGTGGGTTGGGCTGCTAGTCAGGGTAGATTCCAGGTAATGCTGGTACTATGGTAATGATGGGATGGCATATAGGCATAGGTTGTGGGTGAGGACAAACATCTGTGTGCATCTGGTCCTGCAGGTGAAGATGGATTTCAGGTGAGGGTGAGACTTTGGGTAAAGACTCCATACCTTGGGTAGTGATAGTTTTCTGTAACTGTGAGAGCATAGAGAATGTGGGACTATGGATGAAGATGGAACTATGGGTGAGGATGGAACTGTGGAAGATGGCCTGCTGGAGGTGAGAGCAGGACCTCCTGTAGGTGGCAAGACCGATCAGTCCCTCTCCACAGCTTCAAGGAGACAGGGAAAGACATTCCCACCCACATACACAGTCAGGGCAGACTTCTCCATAAGAGAAGGGTTGCTTACTTAAGTTATCTTCATCCTCCGTGTTTGTGGTGCCAGGACTTAGGTACTTGAAAGGAGCGAGGAAGGTTGACAGTATGCTGACTTTGTCTGGAAAGAGAAAGAAGAAGAGGAGATGAACTTTTGACATTGAGTTTCAGAAAAACCCAGTGTTTTCTTATGTTCTTATTACCAAGGGGTTGTAAAGGAGAGGTGGGAAGGTCATCGTGGCTGCAGACACTTCATTGTGGCTCTT
>NW_022196913.1:13437161-13457658 GCF_008632895.1 Mastomys coucha | reverse complement strand
TTTTTTTATTGAATTTCAGACAGTATTTTTATCAAATTCCTCTTTTCATTCAATTTAAAATCTTATGATTTCCATCTTTCTTCTTTTATATATTTAGTTTTTATTTTTGGCATCTTCTCTGCCCTTGTTCCACATCCCTGAAAACTTTAAGTAGTAGTCTTCAGGGTAATCACATTTCATCTACTTATAGGTGAGCAAGCTAACACCTACCATATAAAGACATTCCTCAAATAATCAAAATCCAGTAACAAACTCCAGAATTAGGAGACTTGTCCCAATAAAGGCAAGGATTCTTCCAACCCCCCTCATTGGTGGAATATTTGTTCTGGGCTCTTGAGCTATAGATACGATATAAAAAAGTAGACTTTGAGAAACACACACTCATATACATATATATGCACACAGACATGTGCACACATGCACATACATGTACACACAAGCACACACATGCACACCCACACACGTATACCCACATGCACATGCACACCCACACCCACCCACCCACAGGCACACATGCATAAACATGGACACACACACACACACACATTGAATCTATAGTCTTGTTACTTAGTGAGTATATAAATAGAAGTGCTAGAGGGGAGAACTAGGCCAGGGTCAGGTAAAGGGCCTGAACTATCCTGAGGATAGTCAAGTGTCATTGACACCGATGGAATTCCAGGGACCCAGGAACAACTGGCTTTCTGCATGCTTTCCTGTCCTGAATGATGTGCATCTCACTGTGTAGCCCAGGTTGGCCTTGAACTTGCTATCCTTCTACCTCATCCTCCCAGAGACAAGCATTTCTGGCACCCATCAACATGCCAAAGTGGCAATTTCCTTCTTAAACACATAGGTGACAGAATTTTAGGTGGGAAGTACTCTTGTGAAACACATTTTAAAACGGGTAGTTAAAGGAGTCAGAGTCCCTTATTTTAGAAGTTTCCACAGAATGAGCTATGCTGCAGAAGCTGCTGGGATCTGCTCACACAGCACCTACTCTCTAGAAAGCCTGCCAGAGACTGAAGGCAGCAGACTCTCAGACTGCACCAGCACACATTCTCCTTGTGTCTGCATAGCTCTCGTTTCCTTATGATCTGGACCTTAGTTATTAAAGGACCATGGATGAAAGTGCTACCATTACTTGTCTGTTGTGGTGCAGCCTTGCCTTAGATGTATTTCTGATCTTCTCTTAAGCTGCTTGGGGCTTGGCCATGAAAGACTGTGCCATGTAGAGTCCATTCCTTCTCCTCTGCTGCCTTCCTTACCTCAGGGCAAGATGTTTTAGAGGGGTTACCATGTTCAACACTGCTTCTGATCTCATGCTGTTATTGCAGAGGAGTCCTGCCCATAGCAGTATTCCCATTTGCACGTGTACCTTGATCTAAGGGCAGGTAACCATGATAACACTCACTGGTGTTTTTTAACTGCCCTTAGCCTTCAGGCAACCAGACCCAGGTTAGGATTGGTTCTTTTCTTCCAAGGCTGAGCCTATTTTCTCTTTAGACAATCTTTCCTGAGGCCAGAGGGGATCATATTGAAATTCATCTTGGAGCCTGTTAACAGCTGTTGTTTCCAGTAGGGACAGGCACCAATATAGTGTTCACAGAAAGAGAACAATAAATAACTCTTCTATGAAGTGCCCGCTTTTCCTTCATTTTACCCAACATGGAGGATCAACACAGCAAAGGTTTTGCTCCCCCGAGCTCTTGCCGCATACAAGCTCATTTACTCCAACAGAATGAAATACCTTGCTTGAGTTATAATTTCATTAAGTGAGTCCAATAACATTGCACAAAGACTGTGAAGCTCAAATGATTTTGTCTGGAGGATCTCAAAATGAAATTATAATTTTTTTTAATAAAGCAGGGACACCAGCAAAACACCCACAAACTATACTGAACTATTTCAGGGCAAAACTGTGAAATATATAAAGATTATTTTAGATCCATTCAAGTCTTTTCTTTTTGCTGTTGCTGTTTTTTTTTTTTTCATGTCTATCATACAAAAAAAGTACATGCAGTTAAAACTGAATGTCGGATGAACAGAGTTTTTCAGTGGACATATATTCTCCATATTGTGTGAGGCATGTATAAGCCAGGACAAGTACTTATTGTTTATCCAAAGTCCATGTTTAAGGCAAAGAACATGGATATTTCCAAGGAAGATACTCTTCTGGCTCATGAGCAGACAGTGATTAATGGCAGTAGTTATGAAGGGAGAGCAGATGGAAGGAATAGCACAATGAAGCAGCACACTACACCAACAGGGCAGCCATTGCAAACAAGACGAGAAAACAGTGTGTCGGTAAAGGCGTATGTGAAGTACAAATCCTGAGCTGCCTCGATGATAACATGAAACAGTGGACTGCTGTGGACTGACCAGTCCCTCTCGTAGGTCTGTACCATAAAGGACTAAAAGTGTCACTTCACCGTGGCCTAGAGATAGTTCAAGTGTCTACTGACAGATGAATGAATAAAGAAAAATGTGGCGCACCCTTACAGTAGAATGTCATTCACCATGGAAAAGAAGGAATCCACGCAGTTTGCCCTCATATGGTGGAAATGGGCTTCGTAGTAAAAGATACCTCATTTACATGTGCAATCTGAAAAGTCTGGGGTGTGAGTGGGGAGATGCCAGTCCAAGAACATGAAGCTTTCATGTGTAAGAGGACAAGGTTCCCATTCCCTAATGAGTAGCAGCATGGCTGTAGGTAACAGTGATACATTGATTGCTTGCAGCTTAATGTGAATAGATTTTTATGCTCTTACACACACACACACACACAAACACACACACAATGGTAACCCTGGGTGATAATGGGCATATTAACCTAATTATGATAATTGTACAATGTATACATCTATAAAATCATAACATGATACATTTTAAATATGTATGATTTTATGAGCCCTTTAAATATTCTTAGATTAAAATATATCACCACCATGTCAAAGACAGTAAAATGTGGATGAATATCCTATGTGTTTTAAAAGATTTCTTTATTTAATTTTATGTGTATAAAAGTTTCCTTTGCCTGTATGTATGTACATCATCTGCCTGCCAGGTGCCTTTGGGTATCAGAAGAGAGTACTGAGTTCCCTGGAACTTGAGTTATAGATTATTGTAGCCCACCATGTGGGTGATGGGAACTGAACCTGTGTCCTTTGCAAGAGCAGTAAATACTCTCAGCCACAAGTCATTGCTCCTTCACACACACACACACACACACACACACACACACGTTTCATTAACTGCTATACAAGTAAAACCAAGAGAAAAGTGTTATCCTTGATTTTAAAGCATATAAAGAAAAAGAGTCATGTGATGATGATATTATGATTATAAGACTTAAAGGTTAATATTTAGGAGAAAAAATTGCATGTGCTTTCTCTAAAAGCAATTCCTTGCATTGTATTCATAAACAAAAATTGTCATGGTTAGCTGAAACTCAGTGGCAGACCTTGCTGAGGAATGTCCCCATATGAGAAAATAGAGTGATTTCCTCTCCTTTACTTTCCAAAGCCAAAGCCATAACTTGACATCACGGTGATAAAGAAGAGGATGGATGTGGTAAGTGTTCAGTTTGTCTTGTTACTTCCCTTTGAATGAAGAGTGGGAGCTGTAGAGGAACCATTATCTCCTTTTTGTGTGTGTGAGCAGAGAACCCATGAGCATGTTACAGGATCCCAAGCCCATGCCTAGAGAGAGCAGGTAGGAAGGGTCATTAATAAGTGTGGGAAATGTTACTGGTCATCATGAACTTGATGACTTGCCCTCACCATAATCATCATTAAAATAAGACAAACTATATGAAGTGACTGCAGAGTTTGGGTAGCAGGTAGGGAGCAAAGACTGTGTCTGAGAAAGGGGAAATCATTGCTCTAGCAGAAAGACTGATCCACAAAGTCCACAATGATATCCACAAGCTGATCTAAGCCAAGAACAACAGTTGTGCCATTAAGACAAGTGGAGTTTGAGGGCAGAAGGAAGCAGCACACGTAGAGACAGGACCCCAGACATGGCTGGAGTTCTGTGCTATCTTAGCTATACAGGAGCAAAGGGAGAGTGTGATCCTGGCAGAGAAGAGCTTCCCCCTTCAAGGGATCTTAATACTGGAGTAAGAGTCAGGAGGCTGCAGAGTTATGGAAGCAAGTGTTTCAGTTAGGCAGAGGGAAAAGTTTATGTTTGGCTGGGATCATAGAAAGGCCACATCTAAGGAATGGTTATCCTCCAGCCTGAAATGAGCAAGCCTATTGGCTACAAGCTGCTTATCAGAAGAAAAGTTGAGAAACAGTGTAAAACCTGAATTCTCAACAACACATTCTTTGATGTCTAGAAGACGGAAGCAAGAATAATGATAATAACACTGTGCATGAGAAGCCAGAAAACAGAACCACGGGCAGGAAAAGCTCAGGTCTAAGATGATGCTGTAATTAGCAGAGAGGGTATTATATAAGCATCTTCAAGAATTGTAATGAAGCCAGGCATAGTAGTGCACACCTTTGATCTCAGAGCTTGGGATCAGGAAAATCTCTGTGAGTCTGAGGCCATCCTGGTCTACACAGCAAATTCCAGGCAAACAAAAGATACATATTAAGATCCCATCTCAAAAACAAACAAAAACAAGCAAAGAAACACAATAATAATTTTAACGAAACCATGGGCATAATGAGTAGTTAGATGGAATCTTGGTAAAGAAACAGAAATTAAAAAGTAAAACTCTAAAAGTGAAACATTTAAAGCCTGAAACTGTAATGTTTAAAGCAAAAGACTCATTGGCTTAGAGATTGGGGGTGCTTATTTAGTGATTGATTAAATAAACAGATTTCAAGAGATACAGCTGAAAAGTAAACAAACATTACTAACTGGTGCTGGGTATAGTGGCTCATGCTGGTAATCCAGCAATAGAGAGGTCAAAGCTGGAAGATTGCGGTTGTCCAGGTCCCTTTGCACTGTATAGTGAATTCCAGGCTCCCTTGGGTTACAGAGTGAGACCATGCCTAAAAAATCCAAAACCAAAACCAAAGACTAAATCAACCAACCAAACACATAAAATAAATATAAAATAAAAGCATAAAAATGTGTGGTTAATTAAAAAAGCAAAGGAAGAAAGCAGATGTCATACGGGATAAATGGGAAGTAGATCATCAGTTTGCTTGAGACACATTGAAGATGAGCGTGTATGGACAGATATACCATGAAGGTACTAACCACAAGGATGGGTGATGGCTGGATTAACAACAGATATTGTAAATCTTGAGGTATGAGAAATTCCCATGAATTAAAAAGACATGGAATCCCAATAAACCACTAAAATATATCCTTGAGAGTGCATTTACTTAGAGTTTCAAGCAGTGTGAATCAAACACTAGCAAACGCAAGCTGAAGGGTCGACAAATACATGACCATTGAGATTTTAGCATTCCTCTCAGTCCTTGGGAGAAAAAGCAGGGAGGAGAGATGGTGTGCAGAAGAGGCTGAGGTAGAGCTTGGAGCTAGCCTGATCTCAGTGGTATTCCACGTAGAATACTCTGATCAACAAGAGGAGTGTGTACTTTCATCTCATGATATCACAGCACACTTATTGAGAGATATAATCTGCTTAGGAACAAAACAGGTCCTAATAAATTTCAAAGGACTGAAATCACAAGGTAAATATGATTAAATTAAATGTTTATAAATAAAACTTCAACTAAACAAAAATCTAATAAGAATAAACCACACTGTTAAAAGCAAAAAGCAATCTACAGATTAGGATTACATGTTTATAATTCCCAGAGTTTATTTGTATCCAGAATATAAGAATCCTTCTAACTTAATAACTAAGACTATAAAATCCAACTACTAAATGGTCAAGATATTTCATAGAAATTTCACAATAGGAAAGAAATGTATTGCCAATATATTCACCAAGTTGAATTAACTGGCATTACAGCTTGGGGAAATGCAAATTAAAACCTCAGTGAGACATGCAAACAGAGACCACACCTTTTAGCAAAGCTTTAAGTGTAAAAATACTGGTAATGCTAAAATGTGGTAAAAGATGCAGAGATAGCCACAAAGCCCATATTAATAGACAAATTTTAGGAACCTTTGGATGGTAGTCTAGATGTTAGATATATACCTATGACCTACCAACATCATTTCTAGATTTTTTACTCAACATAAATGAAATAAATATCTTTACAAAGTATCTGTGTTTGTATTTGTATTGTAATGGTTCTTATAGAAACTTTACCCATCTCGACTCCAAATGCAAACTATCTCAGATGGCTATTGACAGAAGAACGGACAAATAAATTTTAATACACTTATAGGATGGAGTAGCACAGAGCCAAACAAAACAAAATGATATAAAAGGATCGTACTGTCAAAATGCATTGTGACACAGATGTGTCTCAGAAGCATTAAATGCAGGGAGAGGGAAGGGGGAGAGAAGGAAAAAAAACCAGTCATAAGACCAAATGTATCACTTGATTGCATTTAGAAATTTCAGAGCAGGCAAAACATCTTTATGGTGAAAGAAAATCCTTCCATTGTGATGTCACTGTTTTTGCAAACTGCTTTGTGGTGAGAGCAATTGGTGGCCCCTGGAGTTGGGTTACAGGGTGGCTGGGAAGAAAGAGGTCATCAAGAACATTTCTGGTATGATGAAGCTGTGGACCTTCACCTGTGTGCATGCATGCATTATGGTATTGATAGTAAAGCCTCGTGTTTTACATGAGTATGCAGATGTCCCTAAACCGCAGTCTTCCCCATTATGTAAATCATACCTCAGAGGTCAAAGTGCTAAAAACAAAATTGTAACTAGGCAAGAAACAACAGCAACAACAACAACAACATGCCCCATGCCCCAAAATAGAAAAGAGAAGTGGAGGGTGGGATGTGGGTCATTTCATCTGTAAAGAGTCAGGATGACAGATGTTGAGTGAAGGTATGGACTGGGATGGATAAATTACGTATCTACTTGTAGGCCCACTTATCACCATTTATAATTTTATATTCTTATCTGTCTATTTTATAGTTATGAATACTCAGACATATTTTAAAAGTCCTAGGCACTACAGAAAAAGAAAAGTCAATCCATAACAACCAATAATCTCAACGACAAAGCCTAAGCCAGCCCAATCACAACCAATCTCAAAGATAAAGCCTAGACCATCCCATCACAACCAAGAATCTCAAAGACAAAGCCTTTTGGAAACATCTTTAGAGTCACATGAAATACCATCAAGAGGTAAGGCATCTGGTGAGAATGGAAGTAAGAGCCCTAGAAAGCTGAACACTGAGATCAGAGCCATGATGGCTGCTCACACCTCTGCCGATGGAGGACACAGCTTACTTACAGAGGTGATTTACGGGACAGCAAAAAGATTGCATTGTTTTGGAATCTATTTGTACATGAAAATCCTGTCTTTTTTGTTTGTTTTTTGATTTTTGTTTTGTTAAGACAGGATCTCATGTAAGGTAGTAGGCAAGCACTCCACCCACTGAGCTACACCCCATGATGAAACACTCTCTTTAAACCAAGCAGGATAAAGGAAACATCATCTCTTACAGTACAGACATGCCAGTTACCTAAAATACTCATTCATATGAAGTAGCACATGCACTGGAAATTTTAATGGAAAGTGATCATTGCTAAAATATCTGAGAACTTCATCTTACTATTTGTTCCTAAGAAGGGCCAGGCTATTTTTTAGGATACTGTATTTAAACACACACACACACACACACACACACACACACACACACACACACACACACACACGAAGTGAATGTGACAGTTATGTCCTCATTTCAAAAACTGGAAGTGAGGTTTTCGTCCTCTTGTTGGTCCTCTTGTGGGCCACATACATTTTTGTCCAGTACAGCTATCCTGAACAATTACATAACCCGACAAGAAGGGTGACAGTTGGAGTCCACAGAACTCCGTTGGTGCCCTCAGGCTACAATACTTAGCCTCTTTTATAAGTTCCGTTCTTGTGTTTCCCTTTGCCAAAACACGCTCTGACAGATGGCCTCCCTCAAGCCTGACCCACTTTCTTTTAGAACTGTATATTCTAAGGGAATGCAGGTATGCGCTTAAGCAAATACCGCTCCTATCTAAATCAAACCTCAAATAAGTATGAACACGTGGGCCATCCTCAGAGTCAGGAAACTAATTAACCTGCATGCAGGTGGGAGAAGGGAATGGCATTTTGGAAAAAAGGCGAAGGGTCTTATCTTACATACCTTTAGGAACTTTCAAGTGCTGTTTTTAAAGCTTCCGTCCCATGAAGCAATGCAAAGCAATTCCTCTAGCTTTTAAGAGGACTCTGGGTCAACACTAAGTTTTGAAAAACACAAGAAGATGTGATGTCTTTTTTGGTGATTGCAGGGAGGAAATATCTTCTGACAATTTTAAAGATGCATAAAACTTAGGTGCTTGGTCTCTGAGAGCTTCCAGCAAAACAGGAAGCCAGGCTGGAGTGCTGTTACTCAGTGAGCCGCCATGTGGGTTCAGCTGTGTCCTCACAATTCGTAAGAAGTCTTAAAACTTAGTTTCTTGGAATGGGACTGTGTTTGGAAGGTAATATTTTACAGGAGGTGACTGGTGTAAAATAAGGTTGCCATGGTGAGGGCAGCTATTCTGCAAGCCAAGGAGAGATGCTCAGGGGAAGCCAACCCCTGGCAACACCTTGATCCAAGACTCAGTCTTCAGAATTGTGGGGCCACAAATGTCTCTGATTTAAGCCAATTAGTATACATTGTTTCAGCAGCTGTAGCTAACCAGTACATTCGTCAATAAGCATTGCTTTCCTGCAAACAATTGCAGAGTTAAATGCATGATTTCAAATTCAGCTACTGATAGGATGATGCAGAGAGATTTGTGTTCCCAGGGAGGCAACTTTTAGGAAGTAATTGATAAGCTAAGATCTAGTAGTTGATGTGTCTGGGTATACAGACAGGCATATGTCAGGTATCCTGCATATCAGATATTTACATTACGATTCACAGCAGGAGTAAAATTACTGTTATGAAGTAGCAACAAAATAATTTTATGGCTGGGAAGTCACCACAACATGAGGAATTGTATTAAAGGGTTGCAGCATTAGGAAGTTTGAGAACCATTGTAGTAGAGGTTTTGAATGCAAAACGTTTCTCACAGAGTGGCTTATGAAGCTTTCCCCTCAAGAGAGGGATGCGAATTCTAAGCAGAAGGAACACCATGTGTGAGGGTTCTGCGTAGTGAGTGAGGATCTTAGTTGGGCTTCTCAAGCTAGTTTGGAGAGGTCTCCATTTCCATGAATATGGAAATTTGAGAGAGTAACACAGGTTCAGTTTGAATTAGGAGTTTTGGAGAGACATAGCAATGAACCTTCTGAGTGGTAAGAGATGATTAGTGGGAGTGGGAGAGAGAGGGGGAGGGGAGGGGAGGAGAGGAGAGGGAGAGGGAAAGAGAGAAGGAGAGGGAGAGGGAGAGGGAAGGAGGGAGATACAGAGAGACAGAGAAAGAGTGAGTGAGGAGGAAGATAGAGAAGGAGGGAGACAAATATAGAGACAGAGACAGGGAGAGTCAATCAGACCCAGGTCCCTTAAACTTGCCTTCATGATTGTTTCAAGGATAACCAACACATAAAGAGATGTAGATGATGCATTTGTTACCTTCAGCTAGACATAGTGCATCTATTGCCAGCTGAAATTCTCCTCCCACTCTGAGTCTCAGAGAACACCACAGAGGAGTAGGTAGGAGAAATGTAAGAGCCATAGAGGGCAGTGAAACCCATCGTTTAGACATGACAGTCAATACAGCCATGAGCTCCCAGTACTGTGACGATTGCAGAGTGCCCGCTTTTCCTCAGAGTTTCCAAACTCACTACCTTTAACTTGTATCACTGTCCATCCATCACTGAGCTCCATCAGCTTGGGAACAAGTGTTCAAGACATGAGTCTGGGCTTGAGGAGGTTACATTTAAGACTCAAAGTGTAACTCTTGTAGGAAGCAGTCCTACATGGAAGTTGCATTAAGCTGCTGGTCCTACTGGGGCTTTTTAGGAGCCATGCATACACAAACAGAACTTGTGTTTCTCACACAGGGTCCCGTGTATCCCTAGCTGACTTTGTACTTGTTATTTAGCTAAGCACTATTTGGAACTTCTGGTCCCCTAGCCTCTATCTCCAAAATGGATATGTGCCACCATGTCTGGTTTTACGTAGTAGTGCTGGGGACAGAACCAAGGACTTTGTGCATGTGAGGCAAGTAGCCTATTGGCTCAGCTACCTTATTAGCCCCCACAAAACAACCTTTATCCATAGGTATTCAAAGCGTAACTATTGGTTTCTTACATGTCAAAATACATAGCCATTGTATAGAATTTTCTTTCATTTCTAAGGCATTATTTTCTCTTCCTATGTGGATGCCCTCACAGCATCTTCTTGTTTCAATATGGAGTCATGTGACTAGTAGGTTTTGGACCAATTACTGCCATGCTGTGAAAAGCTTCCAAGACCACACAGGCACACTTGGCTTGATATATATACAACACATTCCCTTGAACTTTGGCTTATTTTTAGAAATAGGGGAAAAGCTTCCACGCAAACAAGAAGATAGCAGATTGTTTCATGTACTCTTCCAGATGTGAAAAACGGGCAAAGATGCAGATGGTCTGACAAATGATTGACAGGCGAAGGTGAATCTTTGCAGGAAAAAAATGTGTTTAAATTAGGAAAAGATTTTCAAGGTATACGTTCACACTTCACTTGGAGGCTTAAAGTTTTCTAAATGATGTGCCAAGACACTCTGTAGCTTTGCAATATTCTAAATAATTTCTTCATTTTATATGGGAATGGATGTTTTTAGAAATGTATGTATGGTATGACATCATTTTTCACATCTGAGTTTGGCATCCTTAGGCAACTTTTACATGTGGGTGCCACTGAAGGCTCCTTGGCTTCACTGCTGATTTGAGGGTTATGAATTCTCAATAAGTGGATTATAGGGCCCAACCTACTGGCACCAAGCCTGACATGGTTGCAGACTGACTTCTCTTCTTGGGCAATCTAAGATGACCACACCAGAACTGGTAAGATGGCTTAGAAGATAAAGGTGTGTTCCACAAGCCTGAAGACCAGAGTTGAAGAGAGCTGACTCCTGTGGGTTATCCTCTGGCCTCTATATACACATCCTGAAAGGACCTTATCACTGATCAGATGGTTTCATGGGGCACAAGGCCTAGGCAGAGCTCAATTGTCACACCATTTCAAAACTTCACATGAGATGAGAACAAGTGGCTTGTATAGTAAATTATTCTTCAAATAATTCAAATCAAAGGGATGGAGGGCCCACAGGATTATTTCTTCAGCAAGTGCCTCCTGAACCCATAGCATGCAGGTGGCTTGCTGGGAAGCTTGCGTGTTTATGGTAGCAAATGCATCCTGAAATTATTAAATCATTTAGAAAGGTTTTACACAGACTACAGTGTATTCCTTAATTTAGGGAACAAGATGTATTTTCATTTTATTAAACTCTTATTCAAGTACTAAAATACATAGCAACATGAGCACCCAGCCTTCCTCATTACGCGTCTGTACTCATTTGCCTTTTTCTAATTTTTTGTCACTGTGGGAAACATCCTAGCCATTCTTTACCTTTGTGCTACATAGTTCTTCTTATCTAGACTTGGAGCAAAGTTTCTGTCTGCTTTAGAGGGCCTGAACTTTTAACAGCTTTAAAGGTCATAGCTTTATAGCTTTATTGAGTCCATCTCTACCATCGTAAGTAGTTCTTTCGATTCAGGGACTGTTTGCTCTTGGAGGAGAAACTTCATGGGCATTTAGTCTTCATATTGGGGCTCACCACATTTCTTTCTCTTGTGTACATGTTACTACACTTTATCTTATCCAATGGCAGAGAATGTTGTTTGCATGTTCTTATGTTTGTAGTTGTGTGTGTGTATGAGTGTATGTGTGTGTATGTATAGGCCAGGGGACAATTATGGCTGCTATTTCTCAAGTGCTGTCTAACTTCGTTTGTTCCTTCCTTCCTTCCTTCCTTCCTTCCTTCCTTGACACGCATACTTTGCATGACAGCAGTTTATGAGGCAAAAGCTTCATGGAAGCCAGTCTCCTGCTCCTGCATCATCTCCTTGGCATTGCCTAACTCAGAGGTAGCCCAGATATGTCCTTGTGAACTCGAGTGCTAGGTGCCCACCAAGATATGATTTATTAATAGCTAGACAAAATTAGACATTGCTCTCTGACCTTTACCAATGTTCTAACATCTTAGCCAAACCCTGGCTTGGAATTTCGTAAAGAATGTTACCCATCCAGACTATTTGCCTTTGGCATTGTGGGTAGGGCATTGAAGTTTACAGATCGGGAGACTTATTCCAGGGCAAGGCCAAGTAGAATCCTCAGTCTCAGTCATGGACTGCAGCTGAACCACTCCTAGGAATTAGCAAGAAAGAGACAGCCTCTACTAGCCCAGAAGATTAGCATAGTGGGCGTTTTTACTAAGGATGGGCGGAACCTTGAGCCAAGAGTGTGTGTGAGAGACAGTGTGCAGCATTCAGCATTCGAGATTGAAGACTAGAGACTTGAGATTCGAGCCTCTGTCCTCCTGGCTGGCGCACCCTCAGCCCCCCTGGGACTCCGGCCCGGCTCTTGTGGCCTGAGCATGCTCGGAGCCAGGGGGTGCTGCACCAGTCCAGAGGAGATGGCTGCTGTTTTAGACCAAGTGTGTTTCAGGGTGGCCTCAGATATACCTTGACTACTGAGCTGCCAGATTTTTCATTTCTCTCTTGCAGTGATTGTAAAAACCTCATGCCATTTTTGAGAACTACATTCAGATAACACACTTCTTTGTGTCGACTCTGTTTATCACCTGCCGAATCCCTCGCCCACCTGGCCAGAACTTGCATCACCCCGTGGAACAAGGGCTCCTCTCAAGAAACCCGGTCTGTGGCTTTTCCTTCCTTCCTTCCTTCCTTCCTTCCTTCCTTCCTTCCTTCCTTTCTTCCTTCCTTCCATTTTTTTTCTTTTGAGACAAGTTGACCAATTGGCCTAGATCTCACAAAGAAGGCTATGCTGGCTGGCTGGCTGGTTGGCTAGCCAGCAAATCCCAGGGATCTACCTGCCTCTATTTACCTGATACTGAGAAAACCACCATATCTGCCATTTTTCCTTTTTTAAACATTAATTCTGAAGCTCAAATTCAGGTCCTTTTGCTTTCAAGGTAGGCACTCTACCGAGTTCTCTCTTCAGCTCCATCATGTGGGTTTTTGAGAAGTGCACTGTGTATTGCTATCCTTATAGTGGACCTAGAATGACAAAGCACATCTGTAGCAGGCTTCTTCACAAACATTCCAATTTTGCATCACTTGCACCATAATAAAATATTTCTCAACAGCCAGAACTTGTGGGAGCTGGTTACTCCCTGGCTTGCAAGCATTGTTTTCAATTTTTTGTTAATGTGCTCAACCTCTCTGTTGTATAAAAGGCACACTGCCTCACATGGCTGTGGATTTTGGATGATGATTTCTCGGTGATGTCACCTTTGCCCTGCTTCACGTAGTATATACTCTAGGAACAAGGTAAAGTCTGCCCCAGAATGTCTTGATCTGTCCCAGTTTGTCCTGACACTTCAGTCTGATCTTTAATAGCTTCACTTCAACTCATAACTGTCCCAGTTTGAAAAATACATCAGAAGGTCATCCTACTTGCGAACAAGGCTCTCATTTGGTGACAGTGGCCAGAG
This sequence comes from Mastomys coucha, assembly GCF_008632895.1. NCBI lineage: Eukaryota > Metazoa > Chordata > Mammalia > Rodentia > Muridae > Mastomys > Mastomys coucha. Next base: position 13,443,920 of record NW_022196913.1, on the reverse strand, counting down.
GCGCTTTATTTATTGTTTAACCTCTTATGCTCTTATGCCTTTTAAAGCCAAATTCTTTACTTCCTACTAGGAATTTTAATCCATAGTTTTATAGGTACTTGATTCCATGTGTTCAAACTAAATATGTCCTGTATGTTTTGACCTACTTAATGTCATCTATTGAAGGTCCAGATTAGAAACCCTTGGGTCACTTCTGTTTGTCTATTTTCCTTATTCCTTATGTTAAATGGGCATATCTTCAATTCTTAATTCTTTACCAGGCTATCATTACATTGTTACATCACATCACATTACATCATCATCATTAATTGTAGTATTTATTTGCAACAATTTCCTGTATATCATGCTTCTCTGTGCTTTAATGTGTGGCCTAAATCACTCTTCTCCAATGAAGGCAATGCAGAAGTCTAGGAAACAGAAGATAGTGTGGTGCCCTTGGAATTACATTGTCAGTTATCGCTGCTGGGTGAAGGAGTCCAAGGTGAGCAGCAATAGAGGAGATGAACAGAGCAGAGATATATCCTTCAGGGTTCTATTTGTCATATAGTGATGCTAAAGCCAACTGTGAATGTCAATAGAACATTGCAGGCTTGAAGCAAGGCTGGTAGTGGTGAGATTTGCATCCTATGAAGAATAGTATAAATTCTGAAGAGGGAGGGAACAGTGTAGGAAAAGAAATTACCTCTTATGCTGCTTAAGGACACACACAGATGAAAAGGACCCCCTTTTAGAGTTTGGGCCATAGTTAGATGAGGGGAAAAATACACATAGATTCCCTTTGTTCTTCAGACTTAAGCCATCTTTTCTAAACTCAGCTCTCAGAAATCTCATGGTTGAGGATCTGCTTTGGAACAAAGCCTAATGCAAAACCTGGACATTAAACTCCTCTGTGGTTAGTGAGTAAGTGGCCATCTTTGCCACATGTTTTGCATCTGTCTTAGGTAGTCTTGAATGCTTGAAATGAGGTCTTTTCTGGCTCTAACCTCATCCTTCTGATTTCCCTCAACACACTTTCCACCTTGATCTTAATCATTACCACATGCTCCTGCAATAGAAAGCAATTTCCTTTACATTTTTTTTCCCAGTGAGACTGTCTCTCTGTAAGGATCAAGGCAAGTCTTGGTTTTGAACAGCTGAAGCAGTTTTGAGTTTCAATTCACATACAAGCTGTGAGACCTTGTCCAACTTTTCTGACCTCCTTAAATTTTAGCACAAATCATCACCAGCAACATCCTTGCCATCACCATCACCATCACCTTCATCATCATCAGTATTTTTATCACCATCATTATCAGGATCACCATCATTACCACAATCATCAGTATCTATGTCATAGGGCTAATATATGACTTAACTGAGATGTGGACCTGAAAACAAAACATGGTGTCTGACATATGATGCAAACTCAAATGTGTTGTCAGTCATTAGCCTTACATGGTTATAAAGTCTGACCTACCTCTCACTGCATCTCACAAGATCTCTTATCTTGTTTCCTGTAGATATTTTTCACATCTGCATTTCTGGAGCCTATTGGATAAAGTGTTTCTCTCTATTCTGCTTTCTACTGCTATTTTATTAAGGTACTGAACTGAGCTCATTTAAATATTAGGAGTAAGGCACAAAACCTCCCAACGAGTTATCTTGCTTTCCCTTAACTTCAGTTAATCATGGGCAACATGACTCTTTTTCAACACTGTAAGAAATTTGTCAACTTTCTCATCTCCTGAAGGGATTAGACATTCTAATAACTAAAAGTGGAGTGATGATCATGCAGGTCACTGCTCATAGAGCAGGTCAAAGAGTTAGCACCTGAATTTGCAAGTCTAAATTGAATTACTTCTCTTAGGTTGAACTTCTAGCTAATGTATAAAAATGATTATTTACCATTTTGAACCTCCTTAATAGACTGGTGTTTTGTGCTTCTGATTTCCTTCCTGGGATTAACCAGAGAAAAATCAGAAAATCAAAGAAGCCTTTCTCTGTTCTTGTGTGTAAGAGCCACATGTGCTGGGGCACACGTATTCACAGGCACAGCCTTCCAGAGCATGAGATGGCCTTGTTCCTTCCCTTAGTCTCTCTTTGTCACTTGGTACACCTGCCGTGCTTTAAGCCTTCATGGGGTAAGTTTGAGCTGTTTTAACGGAAGGAGGAAAGAGCCACTTTTTATGTATTCAGCTCAGATGTTTTGGGCACTTATCACCCCTACAAGGTAAGAATAGAGCCTAGTACTGTGTTTGCTTGATTTTAGCCACAGTTTTTACCACCAAGTTTAGCACTAGATGTTATATTTGTTCACCAAATGCTTATCTCTCCTAGTCAGAATACAGGCTTCAGAAGACAGGGAGTTCTGTCTTACTATTTTACCATATCTTAGTGTTGAACATCTTTTTTTTGGTGCACAGCAGATGTGCAATTATATAGACTATATGTATGTTGTCCAAGGTAGCTAAAATTTCAAACAGAGCAAGCTTAGGAATAAAGCAAATCTGTTTCTTGATCCTTCCTGGCCTCTGCTGTTCTGTGGTGACTTTTCTCTCTGAGATGAAGTGCTCAGCACTCTTTCCCTATGGAGTTCAGGATTCCCTTCCAGAAACTCCTCAACCAGGAAAACCTTCCATGCTTCCCTCAATGTGTTCAAAATGCAGTTCTAGAACAAGGGAAGTGTACACAAAAACTGTATTAATCTCCTTAAGATACTTACAATAGACCGAGGAACAATTACTTATCAGATACAGTTTTCATGGTGGAATTTCAGGCATGGTGATGCATGTGAAAGAGTCTGTGTTAATACCTTCTTATGGTTCTCAGATAACACAGTAGACTCTGCGTTGTTTAGGGTGCCTCAGTTTCCATGAAAGCCCAAGTTTCATGGGAAGAATAACTTTTCTCTTCTTGTAATGGCAACACAGTATACAGAATTTTAGCTAAGGAAAGACCCGCAATTGTGTCTCTTAGGATGCTAGGAAGTGTGGCTTACTAGAGAAGTATGGAAGAGTTTTCCAGGGGGAATTCAAGGATATAAACATTTCCCAAATACACCACTTCTTAAAAAATTCTTGCCTATAACTAAGTATGGGCTTCACCATTTAACATGGCCACAAGAAATGTTCACCAAATGCAGAGACAAATACCGAGAGGCAATGAAAGTATACATTAAGATGATCTAAGAGGACTCTTAGTCATTGGTTGCTGAGGGGAGCCTCCTTCTAAACACTAGAACATTATTTCTGGGGTTGGAGCAATGGTTCAGGAATTAAGGACACTAGGTGCTCTTGCAGAGAGCCTGGGCTCTATTCCTGCCACTCACAACCATCTGTTACTCCACCCCCAGCGGATCCAATGCTCTTTTCTGGCTTCTGAAGGCACTGTGTGCTTGTGGTGCAGAGACATACATGGAGGCTAAACATCATATGCATAAAGGAAGATTACTCATCTTCCTTGTACATGGTCTGCCAATGTGAACTGGGTCCATATCACTGTTTGCAGTGACATCTATCCCGCTGTAAAGTCTCTATGGCATTGTGCTTATGGTTCAGGTGTAGAAAGGGAAACTGCTTCACATGAATGTGTTCTCCTAGAAACTTCTTTGTAACTTGATGAATGAAGAAGGGTGATAGCATGCCCATTAAGGTTTGCAGATGACACCATATATGAAATCTGCAGGCACCAGACAAATGGGTTTTAAACAGAATGTTAGTCAACAATGCTGTTTCTCTTAGCTACTGGTTTTTATTACAGTTTAGCATTTTTCTGCTTTGTGTTTGAATTCTAGTCAATTTCCAAGGTCACCTAACCCTGTTGCTTGGGGTCTCTCTGCCTCTCAGCTTTCTGTGAAGTTGCTAACAAATGCTCAGATAGAATAAGGAAACATTATCAAGATCCTGCAGGAGATCCTTGTGCTATGTCGACAAGCATATCCTAATGCTCATGTGAATATTCACTTTCCTATATTAAAAGTTATTGTTTTATTATTTGGAAGGTGTGTTAGGTGAATTGGAGTGTGTGTGTGTGTGTGTGTGTGTGTGTGTGTGTGTGTTAGAAGATTTACTGTGTTGCTTGATTAGAACTGTAGGTTGCAATGAAAAAGAGGAAGCAACCAAACCCAATGGCTGTCTGTCCTCAGGGAGTCAACTCAGTGAAGGAGGCCACTGTGGTGGTCAACAGATGTGATCAAGGAAGGGTTTGTCTGGAGGTGCCCAAGACAAGGCAACATATTCTGTATACAACTTAAAGGCACCCACTGCTTCAAGAGTCACTGGAACATGTGCAGATTTTGGTGTTTGTACCTCTTGTATCTGTCTTTGGGGATGAGGAAGAGCTGAGAGCTAGGCATGGTGTGGCAGGCCTGCTTAGCTACTTGGGAGCTTGATACAGGATGAACATGTGGGGCTACAGAGAGGGTAAAGGACGGCCAGTGGAACTTAAAATAAAAGGTAAAAACAGAACAAAAAGGGGTCTAGACCTGAGCTCAGTGTCAGAGTGCTTGTTTAGTGTATACAAGGCCATAATTCCATGTACCAACACTCAGACCAATAAAGAAGAGAAAGAGTTTAAGGAAGGAGGACTACTCAGGCTTAGTCACTGTACAATGGAAAAATGATGGTGGTATGAGAGGATTCAGCAAAAGGATACCTAGTATGGCTTTCCTATCCACAGTCTTGGACTTCACCTCTAAGTAAGATCTAAAGCTTTGTTCATGGGCTAAGATGGAAGATGTGAGTTCCTGGCTGGCAGGCTAGATCACTCAGTAGAATGCTTGCCTTGTCAGAATGAGCACCTGAATTCTATCCTCTAAACCTACATAAAAATGCCAGGTGTTGTAGCATACTTGCATTCCCAGTATTGGGGAAGGAGAGAGGAGTGGATTCCAAGGCCTCACTGGCCAGCTAGTCTAGCCTAGTTGGTGAACTCCAGGCTGTCAAGCAACCTGTGCTCAAAGGAGGTGGGTAGCCTTCCTGAAGCTGGGACCAGAAGTTGGTCTCTGGTCTCTTGTATGTGTGCATACCTTATACACACACCTGCGCATACATATGTGTGTGTGCGAGCGCACACACATATGTAAAGAGAAAGGTCGAGGCCCGGCTGCAGTTTTTCTATCAAACCCAGGCAAGCATTTTCCAGAGACAAAACTAAAACTGAACTTAAGCATCCACAACAGCTTTCAAGTGAAAGACCGTTTACTGAGTGGAACACTGCGTTGTAAAATATTAGTTTCTTATTACTTCTTGTGAACAGCCAAGTAAGTAAAAAGCACAATGCGGGAGATGGATTTTCTACAAGATGGGCGGCATGGCGCTGCTCTCTATTAGATTCCATGAAAATCAATCTGCAGACTCGTTCGGCCTGGTAAAATTAGATCTAAAACTATTTAATTTTGTTTCCAGACTGTTTTCCCCATCCAATGCCTAGCTTGAGGACACAGAGTGATAAAATACCCTGAGTTATTACCAGCTCCCAAGCGCCTCTGCAGGGTGAGAATTGAACAACATGACTTGGTTTCTGAAGGGTTGGGGGCTTCTACAATGAATAGGACTCTGCTACCTTCCTGGTATAAAAAGCTCCATTTTTTTGTCATGCTTTGGCTTTGCATTCTTTAGGATATGATACTAAAGTGTAGAAAATGGAGTCTTACACTTTTTCCCTGAGTATTTTTTTTTTTTAAGCTATGTAGTCATCCTCAAAAGTAATTATTTTGGAGAGAGATGAGGCCACATGGAGGGTAAAGCCAAGGCAGCCATGCTGGGCCAAGTCAGAAGGGACTGGAAACAGTTCAGACAACAGAAGCAAAGAGGGACAGATGCTCATCACTTCTCCTGGAAGTTGCTCCCCTTGGAGGCCCTGGTAATAACCAGAAAGTTGGAAGGAGCTAGAACAAAAGCTTCTGAGAACACCTGGTGTGGGCTCTTTGCCATCTGGAAGAATCCTGCCATACCTTGCCACACACATCTGCCTGAGGCCTCCCCTGTCTCCACATTTGGGGGTTGCACAGCCCTGAACACTGTGAGAGCTAACATCAGGGGTACCATTACAGATGAGAAAGAAGCTCCAAAGGAAGGGAAGCTGACAGTGGGGTTGGCAGGATGCTGGGACTGTGGTCTAGGTATTTGTGGTCCAGCTATCAACTTTCTAACAAAGTGGAGGAGACAGGAAAGTGTCATGACCTGTGAGTGTCAGGGTTTGAGTGAGAACACATCTGTCACAGTTGGGATCATAGGAGAGATGTCTGTGGCATCAAGGTAAAGTGACATCCCCCATCAACAGTGAGGCAGGGGTTTACTTGCACCCATGTATTCTAGCAGACATCCTTAATTAAACAATGAGGGCTTATGGATTAGCCTGATTGTCAATGAGTTACTCCCATCTCAGAGATGAAGACCCAGGTTTTGGTGTTGCAAAGTTAGTACATGAGGTATCGCTAGTTCAAGCATTGTTGACAGTGGGGTAGGAACTAATCAGTGGTCTCCTCTAGTCATCATGGCTCCTCCACAAACACCACGCATAGGTTCAGAAAGCACAGCACAAAGATCTCTACTGAAGACAGCACCACTCTGTGTGAGCTGGAGTGTTATAAAACCCGTACTTAACTTTTGAACCATTCTAGGAAGTAAACTATGCATTATGGTCTCCAATTAATTTAGTGTATGTGTGTGTGTGTGAGAGAGAGAGAGACAGAGAGACAGAGAAACAGAGAGACAGAGAGACAGAGAGACAGAGAGACAGAGACGGAGAGGGAGAGGGAGAGGGAGAGGGAGAGGGAGA
>NW_022196913.1:13410838-13436745 GCF_008632895.1 Mastomys coucha | reverse complement strand
CCATTTTCAGCCACTCATACAAACTTTGCAGATTTCTGGGTTGCGCTGACCACTGCACAGTTATACATCTTTTTGGTGTGTTCTAGAATCTCATAGAGTTATGCATGTAGGGGAGATCTAAGGGAGTGTTTTCCACTTTGTGCTTTAAATGCACTGTGAAAGGCTGGGGTCTAGCAAATTAAACCGACTTCTTTACTGGGAAGGCTTTTTAGGGTTAGAGTGTTATGCAATTTTCTGATAGCTTTGAAATATCTGAGATGGGTCGAACATGTAGTGTTTCCTATACCTTGGAAGGCCCTTCATGAGCATCTCAGGGAACCTCTGAGAAATGGTGATGCATGGACCATCAAAAGGCCCAGCCTAATGTCATTGGGGCTGCTGTGCAGATATTTCCTAAGTGATGCAATTGTAAGTTTGCGTTTAGCTTTGAATTGATGACTTTCAGGCTGAGGGGCAACACATGGGAAACAGTCTAACTTTCTTTAAGGACAAATGTCAGTACCATGTGTAGAGAGGTAGTCTAGACAGAGAGGGAGTATATTCTAAAGTGTTATTTATGAGCAGTGTGATCACCAACAATCAAGAGTCGGCCTAGTGTTTTACTAAGCCACTACAGGACAGTGGCTGTGTACAAAGTGGGGGATTTGGTAGGAAACATGTAGAGGGTATTCCACTGAGAAACAATGCTGAGAAACAGATTTTGATTCCATGCAAAATAAAAACACTTATTTATTTGCATATGGCTCAAGTTATGTTGGTACAGTTTCACCTCCTACAGCAAACATGAATAACAAGGTATGTCAATCACTCCAAGGCCAAGACAACAGCCACGGCTTCTATACAAGAGTCTGTTGTGGGATCTCCCATATTTATAGTCTTTGCTCATTAGTACCCATTTTTCTGTCAGCGAGCAGAACTTCTCCTCTCAGAGCATCCATTGCTGAGTTGTGGGTTGCCGGTAGGGCAAGGCTCACACACATTTCATCTCTAAGGGGAGCTTTGATAATCCAAACCACTCTCTCTTCCTGACCATGAGACCCCAAAACTTGCAGAGTCCATAGCAAGATGAAACTATGGAGTTGCTATTACTAAACCATTAGATATTTCAAGATGGTGGCACTGGAGAATGAATTTAAAGATGGATGTTAGTGAGGAGAATGTGTCACCTGTCCCAAGCCCAGGAAACTATATAACTTACCCGGTGATTCTTTCATGGTGGGAACAGGACTCAGGCTAATGAGAGTCAGACGTGGGTTTTTGATTTACGATAAACAGTCCTACTAGATGAAATAACTAGATGAATTTGGAGCATATAACTCCAGGATACTAGACCTTTCCATTACCAAGCCAAAAAGTGTCTCTAAACTAAAAGAAAAAGAATTGGAGTTAGAGGAAGGCTGGGCTCAGCCTGGACCTAAACTCTGATTTCTATCTGTCATTACATTCTGATTCCAGCTGGATCTGAGTAAGCTCTGTCTCTCAACTCCAGTTCCATGAGCCAAGATGCGTTACCTAACACTTGCAACCAAATTTATTCTGACTTACGTAATTCTAATTACAAAACTTCAATTTTTTTTATTGGCTTCAAGTCCCTCACAGATAAAGTGAGCATCGCAATAGTTCCTCAGGTTATCGGAAGGACCTCGACTCTGTTATCACTCCTTCTCTTCTTACATATCTTGGAGCAGAGCATTTCCTGTATCTGGGATGAGAGTTGAAACCCCATATTGAGATGCAGAAATAATTGCTCTGCTTGGTATTGGCGAAGTGTAGGCTGGTCCCTTTCAAATTGTGATGTATTTTCTAAAGAACTCTTTTGCTACTGTAGTCAGTAAGGGGCCATTATCATTCATTCTCACCTGATTCATGCCAGAATGAACAGACTGGGGCTGCTGCTTGGGCCAAGTTAAAATGAGCAGTCAGCCTGAAAAGTGCAGAGGCTTTGCAAAAACACATGGGGACTGCTGCAGTCTAATATTCTAAGGGGAAAAATGGCTTCCTTAGAACTCAGCTCATTTGTAGATTAGTGACTTGGCATCTCCCTGCCTGCAGCCTGGGATCTACTCAGCATGCTATAGGCCTGTTCCCTCCCTAATCTCTTCACACTCTTTCATTTAATACAGTATTTCAGATGGAGTCTCTCCCTCAGGCTTCTGGACTACCCCATAAGCACCTCTATTAATGTGATGATTGTCTGCTGGCTTGGCTAATTCGGCTTCCCGGTTCACTGCTAGGTGATGACAGGATCACATTGTATTAGATTGGCCCAATCATGGGCTTCTGTTCCACAGATACTGACTAGATGTGACATCTGTGGGGAGGTTTCACAACTCAGATGGCTCCCAGGTTCAGGACTCTGGCTCTTCTTTGGGCTCACTGTGAACAAGGATTGGGGTCTCATTACAAGCTGGGAGACATACTCAGTTGGTGATGTGCTTGCCTTGTAAGCAAAGGGACGTGAGTGATTTCCCAGTACAATTGAAAGAGCTAAGCACGGTAGTGCACGTTTCTATTATTGGCACTGTGTTGCTAAAGACAGGTGCATACCTAGGTCTTTCTGGCCAGTTATGCCTAACTTCTTTGGTAAATTTCAGGGACATGAGAGACTTTGTCTCAAAGCTAAGAGAGGACAACGTGGATGGCACTTGAGGAATGATAGCTGGGATTGTTCTCTAGTGTCTAATTCCACAGGCACACACATGGACCTTCATTTCTACATGCATAATCAGAAGTGAGTACGCGCGCACGCACACACACACACACACACACACACACACACACACACACACAATGGGAGAGATGAGAAAAGGTTGGGGGAGTCTTTGCCACTGGCACATTTTAGGAGTTTTGGGTTGATTAGGTTGAGAAATAACTTCTGTCCAGGGAAGTCATTGTTTTCTCAGTGATAAACACTGAAGAGCTTAGTTAATTAAAACATAAGCTGGAGCTGGAGGGATAGCTCAGCTGTTAAGAGCACTTATTGCTCTTTCAGAGAACCCGAGTTCAATTCCCAGCATCCACATCAGGGACATAACTACCTATTATTGCAGCTCTAGGAGATCTGATGCCCTCTTCTGCTCTCTGGCAGCACCTGTGCACATAGCAGACATTTACACAGACCCACATATGTATGTACACATAAATCAAAATGAGATAATTAAAAAAAAAAAAGCCTAGTAGGTCCCAAAGGAAGATCACTTCTTTAAGAGCAAGAGAATTTTGTCAGCTGCTGCCTTTGAACTTTAGCCATGGAGCCTAGGCAGTTAGAAGTATTCACACTAAGAACTCCACTAAATGACCTCTCTTCTGAGTCTATCTCTAATGTAAGAGTATGCCTTCCCAAGTCCATCTCATGGGCTGTCTCACCAGAGCCATGATAGCAGTGTACACCCCTAGCAGCTGCTGACGAAGTATCCTTGAGTGTCCTGTAAGCCAAAGTCTCGGCAAGGACAACATGGCTCAGTGTTGGACTGTCATTTCGCTGCGGCTTTTTGTTTCTTTGTGAGGCAAGGACAGCACCTCCTTGAGTAATTTGGGACAGGTTACGAGTTGTAGGGCATCAGCTGTTTCTACTGTGCTTTTATCATTGTGTAACTTGGCAGGCTAGATGTTAAATGACAGCAAGGTGGGGCTCTGCAGATGGCAGAGACAGCATTGTGCACTGCATGGGCTGGAGCTGGATCCAAACCCATTACACGCCAATCCTTCCCTGCCCATCTTGAACTAGCTGAAAGCTAAGAGACAGACTGCTTCAGGACACATTTTTTTTCTAGTTTGGTTAACAATGAAATTCATTGCTCTGAAGGACCCCAGCCAGATCCCCACAGGAAACATGCTGAGAAAATCTTTTAGAAAAATTCAAACAGGGCATGTTGGAAAAATATCACAAGACCTCCTTCTCCCATGCCCTAAAAAAATCAGTGGCTGAATTCATTTGACACCAATGCTTTTAATTTTCGTTGTTTAGATCATTTAAGAATATGTGGTGTATTTAAGCAACAGAACTCCATGACCTGATTTGTTTAAATGAAGTCTCAGAAGATTCCTACCCCCAAATCCTGGCACACAAGCTAGAGTTGAGACCATTCCCTAAGTCCTTCACCATCCCTCTGGGACTTCTTAGACAGTATGAGTGGGAGATGGTCCTCCTCTAATGACAGAGGCAAAAGCAAGCCCTGTGTCTCAAGTCATGAGTCTCCTTACACCTGATTGTGCATATAGTACTAATGACACAGTGCTAAAGAGTAAATATTTACTGCATATTGACTATGTTTCAAGAAAAGTAAAAAGCATTCATTTATATGTAGCAAATCAATGCTGGTCCCAACCTTCTGGGTTAGTGACAATTCTTACTCTCCTTTCTATCCTAAAGGAAGTCAGGGCAGGAAGAAATTAAGTAATCTTTTCAAATTCAGCCCAACTTTGGAATGTTCACACAGCGAGAGATCTTTACATGTAAGAGTTCTTTGACTCAACCATAATACACACATCCATTCACAATGAATATTGACACCTCTGAGAATTGTGGCTTTTATACCCTTTACACACAGATTAAGTTACAAATTGTTGCCTTCAACTTGGGTTAGTTACTTTGTTGTTTCTGTGACAATTCTAGCTGCCAGGACAGCTTAATGGAGGAAGGATTTATTTGGGGGCAGGGTTAGAGACTATACAGCAGTCCATCATCCTGGATTAAGAATCAGCTCATCCAGGAAGCAAGGCTGGGCGTAAATGCTTACATATTTTATATCTGCCAGTGAAGCCTTATGTGTAAAAGATCCAGCAACCTCTCCCAACAGTGCCACTGGTTGGTGACCAAATATTCGAACACATGAGCCTATGTCGAGAGACATTCTTATTCCCAGCATAGCAGCCTCTGTGGTGGAGGAATAGATTTTAATCTTAACTGATACGCTGAGTGATCAGCCAACGTGAGGCCACTATAAATCCCATAGTCCAGCTGCCCTCTCTGTTGGATTAAGTCACCAACATGTCCTGGCTCCTTCCACATAACACACTATTCCAAGGTTCTCAGGAGCAGAATTGCAAGCTACACCCTGTTTTCAGGACACACAAATTGGTAATCCCTTTTCAAGGGCTTGGAGTGATACCTAAATGTTGTGCCTGTTCCCATTTAGTCCCAAATATTTGAGAAAGGATGAACATGGAAGTCGGCTTGGCAATGACAAGTCACAGTTGATCATCTCCTCTAAGAATTTGCTTCCTTTTTAACCCCCACAGCTTCCCTGTATGGATAGTGTTGGTTCCATGGTCTTTCCTCCCATGGGTTATTGTGTCCTTTGAACCTTTGAAAAATGAACATTTAGGCCAACTCTATCTGACACAAGCAAAGAGGAGTGCTGGGAAATCTAGAGGATTTAGGGAAAAATTCAGAAAATGTAGTTGTTTTGTCTTGAAATAGATATAAGACTTCAGTCCAGGAGGAACATTGACATACTTTCCAACTTCCATGGAGGACACATGCTTCTAGTCGGACATCAAGCATTGGCAATGTGGACCCTGCTGTCCTTTCGCCTTTAAACACCACCATCCCTATGAACCCCAGGCCTGGCTGCTGCCTCATTCCAGAACTGAATGATAGATCCTGGGCATTCTCTTTTAGTAAATGATTGGCAGGGAGAGGAGAGAGACAGGGGAAAGTGAAGATTGCTTTCAAAAGAACAGAATGAGCTGAAGCATTCCTCAGGATAGCCAGCAGAGATGAGTGACCCATGCCCTGTGTGGAAATGTCTTTTTTCCCCCTGGCTTTTGCTGCTACACAAAGCTAGCAGCCATAAAGTCCACTTATTTTTATAACCACGCATTAAATTAAATGTGTTATTTTATACAAGCACTTAAAGAGTCCACTAAATACCTGCTAACAGCTCCCTTATTCCCTGACGTGGTAACAAGACCAGCTCAGAACCCAGCAGATCTCCACATTGATTTTCTGTTTCTCTAACAAGGATGTTTGGCTTAGCTGGGAAGCATCATTGACTTTTAATTGTCTCTCCTACTCTTCTCTTCCTGGATGCCTTCGGAGGCTAGGTTGTAGTTGTATGGCACATGCAGAATCATTTATGTCTTACAAGCACCACTGAAGGAGACATCTCAAGTATGAGGTCCCCTGGCACCTCTAGGGAGGAGGTTCCCTAGCTGAGCAGTAGCTATTTATGAGAACTTATATCAGCTAAGAGGGAAGGGAAGTCTCTGGATGAACCCTTGAACACCCAAGAGTCCACAGCTCACTCATCTACTGGCCCTTTCCTATGAAGAGCTAGGCTTTACTTAGAGAATTTTGATTTCATTATTTCGACTTACGCAAGAAGCTGAGTTTAATAGACAAGAAAGTCACCGAATGATGTTTCAATATTTCCATGACTACAGCCTAAGATATCTGTTTAGTTATATCCTAGAGTAAGTACCCTGGTTGCCATTACTCCTAGTATTGTGCTAGAACAGGGACATCAGTAAATATTTTTATAGGGTTTCAATAATCTAAAATTCTGATGTCAGACGTAGGGGATGGGGTAGAGATTCTGAGAAGGCTCAGCATTGTCCCTGACCATGGCACCTACACCCGACTTTCATACCAGGTCCTTCTTGCAGATATTCTCCTAAATTCTCACCCTCTACTTCCATGCAGAGGTCTCTGCCTCAGTTTTGGCAGGCTCTGTTCTAAATGATGGTGTGTGGGTAGCACTGGTGGTCAGAAACATACTAAACTTTCCTGGTTAAGTGAGAGATATGAAAGATAAGTGGCATTTGCATCAAGTCCCAAAGCCATATTCCACCTTTAAAATGAATGTCAAGTTATTGTAAAAATTTTGGTAAAATTGTAATAAAAGAAATTTTAAAAATGGAAATTGTATTGTATACAACCCCTCTTCTAATGAAGTACAATGTAAATCATTTAATGCCTTTGTTACTATTTTTAATTGAAAATAGATATTTTTTTGTATAGTGTATTCTGATTACTGCTTTCTCTTCCTACAGTGTTCCCATATTCTCTCTAGCTTCCCTCCTACTGGATCCATACTCTTTCTGTCTCTCTCACTAGAAAACAAAGAGGGATCTGAAGAATAATAATAACTTCAAGCAAAATGAACAAACAGGATAAAAGAGCAAAGCAGGAAAAAAAAAACCCAAAGCCTAAGAAATACCTTATGGATGCAGAGACACATATGTTTGCGCATGTGCAGAAATCCCCTAAAAACACTTTGGAGCCACCATTCTTGGCTTTTAAACAATGGTTCTGGGGGAATCAAACTTCCTTCCATTCTCATGCCCGCAGAGTGAACCTGCTGACAGCTATAGCTCAGTAAATATCTTTATGCATGACTTTTTTTTTCATTGCATTTTGGGTATCAAGAATTTCATTGCATTTTTTATCAAGAATTTTAATATTCTTAATAGTCTTGATAGTCTTAATAGTCAGGGGAGGGAACAGGGGATTGTTTTATTTTTTTTTTCTATTTTATTTTCTTTTTCTTTTTTCTTTTGGAGGGGAACCTGGGAAAGGAGATATTGTAAATAAAGAAAACATCTAATTTAAAAGAAAAAAAGAATTTGAATGTTCTTAATAGTCTTGAGTCAAATTACCAGAAAGTTTGTATCCAGTCCTATGATGTTCCACAAGCATGAATGTGCCTATCACTTAACCACATCCCTATCAGTCACCAGGATTATCATTACTGTCTACTCTTAATGAGAAAGCATATGGGATTCATTTGATTGAACAGTGATTTGCAACCAACAAGCCTGTTCTTTAGGGGGTGTGGCTGTTAACATTTCCTGCTGAGTGTTTGAATTGCCTCTCATGAAGTTCTTGTTCTGGAGGGTCAGCCCCTCATCTCCACAGACTGTGAGACACCACGATGAACTTCTGCAGCTGGGACTATGTCTCATAAGCTCTCACGATGGTGGCTTCAGTGTAGGCATACATCTCCCTGTGATTGTAAGGCCTCTCTGGTTGTAGAGGATGATGGTGGTAGCTTTAGCATCTCATTAACTGTCTCACATCCTGCTGGCACATCTGCATCTGATTTGTCCAGAAAGCTGTACTGCACTTCTGAAAGTACCCGGTCCTATGTGGTGTGATTGCTCAGGAAAAGGTGAGTCAGGTATGTGGGCTGCACTGAGGAGAGCTTTCATGAGTCCATCTTTGGCCCTCAGACATGCTGGTGTTCTTTCTCACTGAGACCTTGTTAGAATCAAGCAGTGTGTTTGCTTCTTGAAGTTGCCTCATGGAAGCTACCAAGGCATCTTCAGATTACCTGTTCTATTTTCTGGGAGGATGTGCTGCTGTCTACTACTGTGATGATTCAATGGACAGACAATAGCCTTTGACTTTTGGTCGTGTGTTTTATCATCTAATATAACTAGAACCTAAGCATTTCTGTTTTTAGCTGTTTCATCTCTTGGCCACCTGAACTCTATCTATACTGGGGCTTAAATGAATCTACACTCATCAATACAGCATGCAGGGTAGAGGCTGTTCTCTGCTTTGCTTTCTCCTAATTCTTAACCCACTTACAACTGCAAGCATGATGCTGTGAATCCAAAGCCAAGACATTGACTCTTTTCTTTCATTGGTAACTTTTGGACACATTTCCTAGGTCAGGATGACTTCTTGAGTGAAGCGTAGCCTCAGATGGAGATTGGGGATGGAGGATTGACATCTGTGAAGAGTTAAGTGAAGGAGGTGGACTTTGGAGCAAACTCTTGTATTGACAAGTGTTCAAAGTTTTCTCTTTTTTTCACTGTTGTTAGAAGCTTTTTGGGTTAAAAAAAAAAACAAAAAACAAAAAACAAAAAACTAAGCATGCCCAGAAGTATTCATGTCTACCTTTTAAATCTTTTGAACATGCTAAGCATCCCCAGGGGTGTATCTTCCATTTTTCCTCCTTGACCTTAAGCTGAACATGTTCAGTCAGTGCTAGACCTCTTAAATTGAGCCTACTGAGGAATGTTCCCACCTCCAAAGTGCTTTCCTTTATAAACCTGGAGAGCCTCCTTAAATAAATCCTACATCTTTTGTGCAAAAAGGACATTGCTTTGGAAATAAATCCCATGCACTTCTTACCTGATGGAAGTAATAATAAATCTTTCTCTTCTTTCTTCTTTCTTGCCCACACTTATTTGGATTTAGTACTCACTGAGATGTAAACCCACCGAGTTCAGGTCACAATATTATGTAACCACAGTGCAAATGTGGCTTTATGAAGAAGTGACAAATGTAGGAGACAAACCTGGTTGTAAGACTCAGATGAAATCTAGAATTCATTGAGGTGTCACTTAGAGAGTAAAAGATGTACAGCAAACACCATCCAAGATCATGAACAATCTAGATGATTTTGCAATAAAAGCTATTCTCTTGTCAACTGAAAAATGAAAGCCAGGTACTGTCTCATGTTTAAAGCAAATTTTAACTGGAATCAACTTAACAATTTCCTTTGACAAAGTTGTGATGCCACTCAACAAAGCAATGGACACAGATTCTACAGGAATCAACTTAACAATTTCCTTTAGCAATGGTCTATCAGGTGCAGATAATTGCACTTGATTCAATACTATCCTCTCCCTTTCACTTCCTCCCTCCCTTCCTTCCTCTTTCCCTCCTTCCCTCCCTTCCCTCTCTCCCTCCCTCCTCTTTAGTAAACTTTCTGAGGATTTTGAGGCAGATAATAATTTTCTGACAACTTTGTCATCACTCTAGGATACATGTTATGCAGTGATGAAGTAATTGAGATGTTTATATCTTCCCAAGGGCCCTTTGCCTATGTGGACATCAGCTCAGATGGCATGCCAAAACCAGTTCAACATGTTCTATAAAAGGCTCAACACATTCTTTTGAGAACCCAATTTAAAGATTTAGACTACTTTTGTCTGTTTACGGTATCAACTTGAAATATTGCTCAAAAGGAAAAGCCAACAATGTACTAGAAGAAAATCTTTAAGTAAATGAGCTTATTAAAACTTTATAATTCAAAAGTTTGAACTTTTGTTTTCTGGGTTTGCAACTTTTGCCTTTTTGGTAAAATAGATAACTGTTTTATGTCAAAGCTATTGTATTTATAAAGTAAAAATGTATAGATGTAATGATACAGGCTTGTAATTTTAGCACTTGGGTAGTAGGGGCAGAAAGATGGCTATCTAAGACCACCCCAGGCCAGAATGTGAGTTCTAGGCCAGCTTGGGCTATATAACAAGACCTGATCTCAAAAAAGAAATTCCAAACTAGTAGTAAATATTTCTTTTTATGTTAATTCCCACATCACAAAAGGACTTCCCATGTCTGATGGCATTGAGTTAGATAATATTCCATGCAATCAACTCAAGAGCAATAGAGAGGCTCTTCCTGAATAGTGGACCAAATAATCAGTCTGATTTACAGTCACCAAACCCATTTCTGCTTAGGACTTTGTGGGTAGATGTGGTTTTCAAAAAATAAGGGACATAGCACCAAGCCTTATTCTCCTTTCTCATTAGAGTTACATTGTTCTGACATGCCATTTGTCTAAAGAGTCAATTCTCTACAAACATTTTTTTTTTTACAAAAAACAACTAGCTATTTCATAGAACTGTTGTGAATACCAAATAAAAGAATCCATTTGTAAATATCTGGTGCCTGTTTCTGTGACAAACAAACACATCTTTCTATTTTTTTCCACCTTCACTCAGTGGACAAAAAGACTGGTGTTTTGTGTAAAACCTGGTAGGAGGTGGATGGTATACAGGGAAATCTGGAGGAAAATTTAATATGGTTGTTTGTTGGGAGTTAGTTCTAATGCTTTGTCTTAATTAGGCTCTCAGTAGTCACACTTCCAGACCTGAGGGTCCCTACCCCCATCTGGCTTCGGTTAGTAATAAAGAATTGCTATATAGCCAATGGCTGGGCAGGGAGACAGAGTTGGAACTTTTAGACTGTATGTAGGCAAGAAACTGAGGAAGAGAGGAAAACCAGATGAGACTCTCCATGACAGGGAAAAAAAGAGAAAAGACTTAAAGGCCCACCAGCATGTAAGAATACGAGAAAGTGGCTCTAGGGGCCACTTCCCCATTGGGTCTAGGGTAGCAGAGATGAAGCATAGATTTTAAAAGATGCTAACTTAGGAATACTGGTGGGAGTGTTTGCTATACCTGGGGAGGTTTAGAAGTGCCTAGCCAGTAAGAGGTTTACCTAGTTCACCACTACAGCTGTTTCTCAGCAGAGGGGACTTTGGAAGGTTAGTAGAAACCTGGCCACTGAATAATGTAGAATAGTAAGGAAGTTGTTTAGACTACACTTTCACAGGCAGGAGATGAAGGGTTTGAATCAATGCAAGCAGTTGATCAGATTGGGCAGGAACTTGGGTGACTAGAGTAATTGGTTATTGGTAAGTTCTGAGAACCAACCAGAGCTTCTGATATTCTGGTGAAGACATTGGTAGAACTAAGTAATGAGATCTAAAACAATCTTATGAAATGTCTCTCAGAGGCTCATGCATTTGAATACTTGTGATACTGTATTGGAATGTTTTGGAATCATTGAGAGGTAGTTATAGAAAGTGGGCCACAGATGGGCAGGCTTTGAGGTCTACATCCCTATTCTCTGTCTTCTTTCTGGTCCACTTAGATGTGAGCAAGCAATTGCTTTCTGCTCCCACTAATACAGAGCCGCTACTCACCAAACATTCTCTGCTATGATAGATTGCTTTCTCTCAAACAATGAGCCAAAAGAAACTCCTCCTATGGTGGTTTCTTGTCAGATATTTGGTTCTAGTGAGTGACAAGACAAGTGACTCATACAAACAATACTGGTGTATCTCTAGCTCACAACTGGTCAAAGTAAAGAGAATAAATGGCTGTGGAGTGCTTAGCCACAAATATGGCATCTATATCATATCCCCTTCCTATGGTTCAATGACCACCATGGAAGAAGGAATGGAAAGTTTATAGGATCCAGAGGTTGGGGGAGGACCAGAGTGAAAAGTGTCCTCTGAACTTGGCAGGACAGCTGTAATCATGATCTCACAGCAGTTGTGGCTGCCTTCAGTAGACCTGCACGATATCAAGGCAGCCAACATTCTAGCATGGAGTCAGAGTTAACTAAGGAGCTATGGACGACTGAAGACTTCTGAGGAGGGAGGCTCAGTTTTCTTTAAGGATGTGGCTCCTAGGAGGTTAGCCTTGCTCCAGTGGATAGCTCTATAGCCAGAAGTATATGAATCACACAAATTTGGGTCCATTGTATTAAATTTTATAAAAAGATAGAAGGTTGAGTGATAACAAGATGGTGACAGATATAGGAAAAGAAAAGGAAGAGGTTGGGGGTAAATATGGGTAAAAATGTACTTCATGAAATTCTCCAAGAATTGATATATTTATGATATATATGATTAATATGTTTATGATATATACGATTGATATATTTATTATATCTATGAAGAAATAGGCTTATTTCTATTTCTTCTTTCTTACATGTGGTTCTAAATTCATACTTGGACCTTATTGGACTTAATACTCACTTAGACCATGCTAGTTATTCCCCTTTAATTAGAATAGCTAAAATTACAGTTGAAATCACTAGAATAATTGTTAGATGATTACATGCCCTCTTCCTTTCCTACTGTCTCATAAGAAGTCTCCTGTTATCAGTCCTGCCTTGAAAGCAGGGGCTTGGAAGACAGAATGGTTGGTCCTACAGCACAGTTCCCCCAGGCTATGACCTGTAGAATCTGTGTCCATTGCTTTGCTGAGTGGCATCACAACTTTGTCATTGAGTTGCTTGCAGGCTGGCACTGAACAAATTTTTCCTTCTTGTATTTTTATTTGGATAAAATCTAAGTAAATTTCAATAAAAACTGATTTTCCAAGTATGCAATCAATTCTGTCCAAATAGATAGAAATGCTTAGTGATAGTCAGCAAATGTTGGAAGTAAGGTCAGTTAAATATGATAAAGAAATTCTAGTCCAGTTACAGTGAGTCACATTGCAAATTCTATTCAATTAAGCCTAAAAAAATAATCAGACATTTACGATGTGGAGACCGAAATGGAAGGGGTATGATTTTGCCTTCAGGGTACATTTGTTAATGTCTATGGGTAGATTTGATTATCATGACTATAGGGAGAGGCTGCCACTATCATCACATGGGAGGAAGCAGGGATGATATTGACAATCTACAGTTCTTAGGAGGATACTAGCAAGTAGAATGGTCTAGGTCTAGAAGAGAGTATAATAAAATTGCAGAGACCCTGTAAATATAAAGACCACAATCCTTCTGGTTTGAGAGCTGTCTGTTTTCCTTAGTTATTTTTAGAAATAACCCCCCCCCCCAGATAACAGTCTATTAGTCATCTTTAATCATCTTGTTTCTACTCTAAGCTCTACAGACTGAAGACTGTCTTTGTAGACATGAGGGGAAGTCCTTGGCACCAACAGCTTGTCTTAACCTCATGTTGGACAAACTTCTTCAATCAGATCTTTCTGAATTCCTTGAAGGTCTTGCCAGTTCATGTTTATTTTAAGATAATCAGAAGTTGAGTTGGTAGGATGTTTGCCGAGCACACATAAAGCCCTAGGTTCAATCTTCAGCACTGCATAAACTAATCATGGTGATACATGTCTATAATCCTAGCACTTTCTAGGTAGATGAAATAGACTCTTAGAAGTTCTAAGTTATCCTTGGCTATGTAGCATGTTGAAGTTAGCCTGGAATATGTGAGACCTGAGAGAGAAAGAGAGAGAGAGAGAGAGAGAGAGAGAGAGAGAGAGAGAGAGAGAGAGAGAGAGAGAGAGAAACAGAGACAGAGACAGAGAGAGAGACAGAGACAGACAGAGAGACAGAGAGACACAGACACACACACACACACAGAAAGAGAGAGAGAGAGAGAGAGAGAGAGAGAGAGAGAGAGAGAGAGAGAGAGAGAGATTTATCCCTGTTCTCCCACAAGTACACCAAGTTGTAAGGAAACCATTTTTAGAGGATACAGTGAAAAGTAATGTAATAATCTCAGTCTGGGGGATCTGCAGTGAATTATGGGTGCTGTAGAGGTGTTTGTTGGCTCTGTGGTTTTATTAACGCTCCATTATGTCTCTAAGCAGTTCTTATTACATAACTGAATAAATTATACTGTCCAAGGTTATTGCTCAGATTACCTGCTGGAAATGGTGGTTCTCCTCTTTCATCACACGAATCTAAGCGTTAACTAAATGTGTGTTAGCTCTTCACGTTACATCGGAGGGCTCATTAGCTCTTACATCTCTGACTATGTGCTTTGAGAATCTTTAGATTAAAGATGAATCAAAGTGATTCAGTTCTGTATGGTTTGCACTAGAGACCGGGGTCTCTCTGGACCTCATCCAAGTGTAAAATGTAGCACAAATTGCCTTTAAAAATTAATAATTCACCAAATCTATGGGCTAAGCTCAGTCTGGCTTGAGAAGATAAGTAAAATAAATATTGTAAAGTCAATTTTTAATAATCTGTGGCATGAAACTTAAGCACAAGAGAAAACATTTAGCAATTAGGCAGTCACATTCAGCACATGATTAAATGTGAATAATCATATTTAAAGGTCCCATACCTTACCTGCTAGCAGGAGAGATCATTTAAAGTTCTAATCTGGTACAGAGCAGAGCTCACACTATTTCTTTGTTTAATGAGCTCCTGCCTTGTGATTTTCATGTTTGAGCAGTTACTTGCATAAGAATTTTTACATTGATAGTTATGTGTAAGACTGACAAAAAGCAGCCCAGACAGACGTTTGATGGGGTGATTTTCAGGCTACTCTGTCACTGAAAAGAATGTAATTCGACCTTTCTCTAGGCTGGTAACCAGCATCTGGTATATTTATCTAATTATTGAGACAGCGTATTTACATCTGAGAGAATTTTACTCTGAAAGGCTTATAGCTAGTATTGGTGGTGGTGACATTGATTTCCTTATCTGTGTACCCAGTAGAAGCTGGCCCCCAGGTACAGCATTTTACAGTGAGAAATACGATCCCTGACAGAGAGTGGCAGGTTCTCATCTTCCACAAAGGAGCGATCAAATTAAAGACATAGCAAATGAGATAGCTTGATTGAAAAATAGATCATCAGATCCTCAGAGTGTGAGCAACAGCTTGCAGCTGAAAACATATGCTCTGCTTGGGTTACAGACTCTGGATCGATAAAGAAGGAGGCATGGAACGTAATTCTGGAGGATGCTGTCAGTTAACACATGCCTAGAACCAACAACAAATTATGACATATCCTATGAGACACAATATGAGTGGGAGTCGCCAACTCCTACTGTTTTGCTAAATTGATATATTATTAAACTGCCTTTAAATACATGTGCTTATAACCAAAGATTAGTGATATTTACCTGTTCACCAGAGAAGCATCTTAGGGCTGCAGGCAGCAGTTAAGACAGACTCTTCAAAACTGCTCAGAATTCCAAGAGTAACGATCATGAGGTGCTTGTCCCTAAATGCACATAGACACTACCATCTCCAAGGCTCAAGGAACACTAAGAAAGTAGAATGTAAGGTTGAAATGGTATGATAGATACAAAAAGGTGTCTTTAGGACACGACATGGACTCATGAACTCACTGCAGCTGTGCCTACCTATATAACGTTGGATCTATCACCTATTCCATTCTGGGCAGGGCATGATGGTGGGACAACTCATGATGCACCATCCTTTGGTGAGGGACTATTGGCAATTAACAGTTGCAGTGGAGAGAGGGTGCAATTTTCTTTATGTGGTGTAGTACTGAAAAGTTGTCTGCGGTCTCTCTAGTAAGTAAACACTCATTTATGTTCATCCCATCAATCCTTATCAAACTCAGTGAAACACACACATGTATGAACATGCATGTGCACACACGCATGCATACACACACACATACACAACATGAAAGTAGGAGAGGCTTCTTGGAGATATGAAGAGTTTCAGCAGAAGAGGGAAGGAGGTAAATGAGAATAATGGGGATGAAAAAGCACAATATGAAAATCTGGGTTCACCTGTAAGGAAGGCTTTTTGAAGGAGCTTGACTTATGGATATGCCCTGAGAAAATCCCCAAGCAGCTGGTCATATGCATTGTAAGTAAAACTGAGGCTCTCAAATATCACTGGGTACAGTTTCAGTGCTGTTGGTAGTACTCCAGCAATTAAGACAGCAGCTGCTAAGTCTTTTTAGATAACAATTATTCTTTTCCTTATAAGCCATAGCATTAGGGAGTCAGAATCTCTCTCATTACAAAAATCTAGAAGGACAATCCCCCAAATAGCTATTATCATCTATTACAGACCACCCTAGGCTCTGGTGTGGTAGCATTGAACAAAATATGGCAAAAGTCTTGCTTTTATGCAATTAGATGCTAGGATGTTAAGCACCATGAGTTAAGATGTAGATACAGAGATGAGATGGTGGAATGTTACAGGATATTACAGCTAAGCCAGGTAATGACTGTTAATGTTGACTGCCGCCTTTGTCCTTTTCACAGTAAAACTCAACCCACTGTCTACCTTAAAGCAAATCCTTCCATTCAGGTATGTTGCTGGAAAGGAAGTTAGTTCAAGAATGGAATGGTATGCCTGGAGACTTCCTAGATTGAAATGGGAGGAATTAAACACATTTTTTCTTTTTCAAATTAAATTATACACTCCACCTCCAGCTTGTTGTCAAAGGAAAGGCTGCTATATGCATCTATTGGATGAGCTATTTTCCCTTGAGGGATTTTCAAAAACAAACAAACAAACAAACAAACATCAAACAGAAATGGTAGGAAATACACCCTGTTATATTGTGATGTATTTAGGCTTAAAACGATGAATCTGAAAGGTGTTCCGAGATAAGGGTTCTCAAACTCAAAGGGGTCAATTACAGGGCATTGACCTTAAAAAAAAAAAATCCCTGGTCCTATCAAATAGAAGTAAAGACTCAGCTCCCGACTTCTGTGAATTTACAGTCCAAAGTTACAGAAGGAGTAGAATGAAGATACAGGCACATTATAAAAATTTATCAACTATATATAGTATTAATCAAGTCCAGAAGCTGTGTCCGTCACAGTGTTAAGCTTTTCTGCAATATCCTGAGAAACACACACAAGTTTTTTCATGCTCTGACCCTGTAAATTTATTGACACAGACAGCTGTCCCAGAGTTGAGTGAGTGCCCAGGAATGAAAAGAGAATCTAATGTTCATTCTTTCAAACCAGATGGCAGCAAATAGTTCTGGAGACAGTAGTGCCAGCCTGAGGCTCCAAGATCTGGGCTCATCTGGGCATTTTAGTGGGGCAGCATCATGCTACATATCTGTAAAAGCAGTGTTTTTTTTTTTTTTCCACTGAGTTGAGTCCTCAGCAGGAAGATATGTAACTTAGCTCCTCGTAGTAACCAGGCATTTCCTGGTGCTACCTGCCAGTCTCCATGCGTCATACCTCTATCACCTGAGTTTATAATCATTAGCTTATAAACAACATCAACATATATCTGTACTGAAAGGTGAGTCTATCAGCTAAATGGTGAAGGCTGATAGTATAGTTTGAATGTCATCTTCAACTATCATGTTGAGATTTGATATTATAAAAGTATTAAAGATAGGAACTTTAAAAGCATATAGGGACACTATTCTCAAGAATAGATTAAAATAATCATCATGGAACAGAGGGTGGGTTCCTGGCAAAAAATATGAACTTGCACTGATTTATTGTCTTCTGCATATTTGTTTGCCTTTCTGTCCTCATCTGATTGTCCTAGTTCTTCATCTGCTTCTGTGACAAAACACTTTGATCAAAAGTAACAAAAGATTTAGGGTAACAAAATATTTCTTTGTCTAACACTTTCAGATCATAGTCCATCATTGAGAGAAGTCAGGGGAAGGACTTAAGCAGGAGCTATAAGCTGAAATTGTGGAGGCTCATTCATAAGTCTCATGATAGCTAGTTTTCTTGTACAGCCTAGGGTCACTTGCCCAAAAGGAATTAGGCTGTGTCCATATTGGGCAGTTTTCTTGCATTAATCAAGACAAACCCACACAGACGTGCATAAAGGCAAATGTGTCCTAGCCAAATATCTAACTGAGACTCCCTTTCCAAGTGTTAACTGTGTCAAGTTGACAGTTAATGCTAATTAGAATTAGACCTAGCAGTAGCCCTTTGCTATTTGACTTCCCATATTTCAGAACAAGCAATTAATGCTACTGTCCATAACTTGCCAGTATGTGGTTGTGATGGTTAATATTGTCAATTTAACAGCATCTAGAATCACCTAAGAGATAATGTTCTGGGTATGTGAGAGGTTTTTTTAGATTAAGTTAACTGAAGTAGGAAGTTTTACCTTAACTGTGGGGGTCATCAGTCTGTGAAATGGAATCCTGGATTGGAGAAGACTAGCTGAGCACAAGCATTCCTTGTTTCCTCCTTTCTTATTGCAGATGCAATGTGACCAGTTGGATCAAGATCTTGTCACAATGGCTATGGCTTCTTCAATGTAATGGAGTATACTTTTGATATCTGAGCCAAATATTTTTTTCTTTCCTTGAGTTTCTTTTGTTGGGGTATGTGGCAGTTTGACTTTGCCCGTGGAAGGTGGCACTATTTAGGAAGTGTGGTCTTGTTGGAGGAAGTGTGTCAGTGTGGGAGTGGGCTTTGAGCCTCCTAAGCTCAAGTTTTCCCATCAAGGAAGAGAGATTCAATCTTCTCCTAGTTCTCTTTGGAACAAGATGTAGAACTCTTAGCTCATTCTCTAGTGCCATGGACACTGCTTTCCTCCTTGATGGCAATGGACTGAATCTCTGAACCTGTAAACTGGCTCCAGTTAAATGTTGTTTTTATAAGAGTTATCTTCTTCATGGTGCCTCTTCATAGCAATGGAAATCCTAAGACAGGGTATTTTGTACAGTAACAAGATAAGTAACAAATATAGTGGTATTATATTGTGTCAGCAGAAATCATACTATAATAGCTGGTCAGGAATTCTGAAATCATTATGCTATCTATGACAATAATTTGTTAAGGTGAGCCGTAGGACACATGCCATACTATCACTCAGACTAGAAGGAATCACCAGGTTTGTGTTCAGCATTCAGGTGTAGTTGTATATGAAAGTCCCTTTCAAACTACAAGTCCCTTAGTATGTCAGAATGCTATTCTCTGTATTAATTTGTGTTATCATTTTTATATCAAATATGAAACATAAAACAATCTTCTAACAAGACCAACAATGCTCAAAATGACATGTCTAAGAACATGAAGGGAAATATCTAAGTGTAGCAGACTTTCAGAACCTGCCCCAGCATTCTCAAAATTCTACCTCATGAAATGGGTCTGGATCCCTGAGCTTCTCTTGGAGTGGTTCCTTCTCTCCCATGTTTGCACATCTGTCTTGGACAGTTGTGCTTTCCTTGACCCCAAGATACCTTCTGCCTGTACTTTACTTTTTCTCTTCCAGTCCACTCTACAGATAGAACTGAGCCTTCCTAAGGGTGACCACTTGACATAAGCAGGAATGGGGATTTGTTTGTTTGTTTGTTCTTGGTAATTTTAACTGTAAGCCTGTTAGGTCAATGAACAGTTGAGGACACTGCAGCCCTTTGTGATAGGTGGAATGGATATCTTTTTCTAACTCATAAAAGCAGAGAGGTATTCTCAGTTCTATAATTTGTTTTGGAGCCTAATCAATAAAGGGAATGTTAGGATAAATATTCCTCTCTACTGAAGACCCTTATCTCCTCTATTGTGACAGATTTTAATCTGACTTTAGGTGAACACTTAAAATGGATCCCCTCCCATTGCCTCAACAGTCCTCCCTAAAATTAGTTCTAGGTTTCTGCACAGGTTTCCAGATTTATACCAGTCATTAGAACATTGGTCTCCTACTATCTTGGAACTGTTGCCCTGATTTTCTTCCTATTAATCTGATTCCCATTCATTCTTAAGTCTTGTTTTGCCTCCAGTATTCTCTGTAGGATTCTGTGGCTCTGTGGAAGCCTCTTTATCCTCCTCTCTTCTATACCACTCATTGATGAGCCCATAGCTAGTCTCATTATCAGCTGCTCTGCACCAGTAGGCACCTTCACATTGAGTTCTCTACACTCTAAGATCCTAAAAGGAAATATCTATTATTTATTCCTAGTTCTCAGTGATGTTGTGTGATACAAGGAAGTTCTCAAGGCCTTTGCTGGTTGATATAAATTAAGTAGCATAGACAAATTTTTAAATATTTTCATGTGCCTTTAAGGTTGTATGAATCTAAGGCTTATCATCTGCATAATGACATCTTAGTCTAATGGACATTATATATGCCTATGTTGGGCAAGAATAAAGCATATCCCAGTTATTCCACCTCATCTGTGTAGAGGCACATTTCTAGGTGGCCAGAACTGTAGAATGCCTCCTGGCCTCCTCCTGGCCTCCTCCTGGCCTTTGCCTACTTGTGGTAAATATTTGTGTTTCAGCAGAGTGTTTAGAGATTACTTTCATATCCTTCTGAAGAGCTCTATTGCTTCATGGTGTCATTAACTGGATTCCACCCTAGGAAAGTTTTAGAGGTGTCAATGAGGCTAGTCTTTCAATGTACTCATTAAATGCATGTGTAAATTTGGTGCTTTGTCATGACAGTGCATTAGAAGTCTGGAGAAAAAGAGACAGACACAGAGAGATAAATAAAAAATAAAAGGCACAGATGGGGCATGGACAGTTCCCCATTGCTTGTTCCGTATGATAGAACTCAACACATCTGGTCTGCTACGAAAAGCATCTTTGCACTAATTTGTTTGTCAGTATCCATTGAGAGGACGATATGTCATTCTGTCGTATGTTGGCTGCCCCGAGATGTTTGAAGACAAGACTAGCCACAAATTGGAACTGTAGCCACCTGGGAATGAGTGGAGGAAACCACCAGCTGTTTGAAGAAGTAGCAACTGTATTTTTTTTTTTTAGCTGAAATTTTACCATAAGCTCCCCAGAAAAATTGGCAGCTGCATGGAAAATGCTAATTACAGTAATAGGGCAGTAAATTCATTCCTTCTCTGTCCTGATGTGTGTGTGTGTGTGTGTGTGTGTGTGTGTGTTATGTACCACATGCACATGCATATACCCTTTACTAATAAAAGGAAGGAGCAGAATCAGTTGGCCAGGATTGAAAGGGATGGAAACTCCCTTTCTGTTTCATATTTTAAGTCTTTCTAAGGGACTATCACGTCTTGCTTTTCAGGAAGAAGAACTGAGATTTCATTGTCTGCTTCATTTGGTTTCCTGATGGCCTGCTCTAGTCATGGCTCTTCAACTTCATACACTACCTGTTTCTGAGAACACATTCTCTTTGATGGAATCCATTCATTTAGTTTTTTGTATCCTGAATAGATTTTAATCTTTCCAGAGAATGGAGACACAAGTCTTTGTCCTAGAACACAATTATAAATGTTACTTGCATTGAGTTTAAAGCTATATCTTGAACAATATGTGAAGTATCTAATTTTTGAAACTGAATGTGCTGCCAGCCAATGTTCCAAATATTCCTTTGCATATCTTGTCTGATCTTCATACAGCTGTTCTCTGTGGAGCATCCTGAGTGTGGAAAGCTCTGTGCTCAGCTTTCTTAGATCTCCCAGAAAAAGATCAGGATCTCTACAAAGTGCAACCCTTTGTTAGAGTCTTTCTGAGGTCTCAGATGTTGCCTGCCAATAAAAACTAGCTTTGATTCCCACCTTCCTCTGGCTTCCCCTCCTTGTCAGGATCTTACTTTGTAGCCTGAATTTCATGACTGAACTGGATTTATTTTTATCTGTATGAAGACATTGTATGTATGTAACACACATGCTGGAATAGATTAGCAAATATTGACCCTTGCCAAAAGATATTGCCTTCTAACTATTACTCAGTTGTTAGAGATTGTGCAAATATGGAGAAAGAATGACTCAGTGCCGGGCTCATTGGTAGGGATTAATTTCATGGAGAAGGCATTCACAAAAATGTTGGAACATTCTCCAGTTTTCTTTTCTCTTTATGTCATTTGGAATAGGTGCTATTTATGTTTTATAGTTGATCTAAAAACAAAATCAATCAGTACAGAGAAAGGTTGACATGGAAAAGGGACTCTTCTTTAAAATGTTCTTTTGGGCTTTCTGGCTAGTATCAGAAAGCAAGGTCCTACAGGGAACATTTTACTACCACTGGACAACATATCAATTCTTTTTTTTTTTTTTAATCATTAAGTTGGACTGCTTTATTCTTTGAAGTTGTACAATTCTGTCATTGTGTAGTCTAAAAGAAAAATCAAGGAATGAAAGAATGAAATCTGGAAAGAAAGGGATGTATGTTCAATTCTCCTCAAGTATGAAGCACAGAACTTACTATGTTGAAGGAAGAACATATTATAGGCAGAGCTCATGGATGTATGCCTTTATCCATCTGCTTACAAATCTATCTCTGTATAGGTTGTGGGCTGCTGTGGTGAGTAAGAGATGCCTAAAGGGAAGTGAGCATTACCTCCCAAGTCTACCTTGGCTATGTGTAAACTTAGGGAAATGGAGAAGGGTGGAGCTACAGCAGTAGGCAGTCCTTGTTATTTTAAGTTACTTTAAAATTTATCTCTAAGATTGAAACTTATAGTTTAGATAACCCATAAACAGAGCCACAAAACAGATAGTTTAAATGAAGACCAAAACAGGTTAGGCTTTTCAAAAAAAAAAAAAAACAGTGCTGGAAATCTTAATTACAATTCCAAGAGAATGATCCATAGACTAACAAATTAGAGTTTATAAAAAATTAAATATTTGTTCTGCAGAATATTTTAAGAGTGTAAAACAAAGTAAAGACTACAGAAAATATTTGTAAAGGACTGGAATATAAATGTATAACTTTTTTCCCCCAAACTTGGCTGTAATGGTCAGTCTAATTAGAAATTGGAAAAGACAAGTTATTTTACTCAAGAGGGTTCATAGGTGAAAATTAGCATGTGGAAAGACATCTAACACAAGGGCTGGTGGGATGAGTCAGGAGTCAAGATGATTTGCTCTTTACTCAGATGACCTGATTCACAGGTCCTCTGAAGTTGTTAGATAGCTCACAACTTCCTGTACCTCCTGCTACTGGGGATCTGACACTCTTATCTGGCCTCCATCTGACCTGAACACGTGTGCATGCACACACACACACACACACACACACACACACACACACAAATAATAAAACACATCTTTAAATAATAAGAAATATATCCAGCATCATTAACTGTTAAGAAAATTCAAGTTAAAACTACAATGAGATATTAACAGAGACATAGAATGGCTAATATAAATAAGTAGTGACTGTAGCAAGTATGATAAAGATAAGGGAACCTGAATCTGTCATTTATACATCACTGGTAGGAATGTACATTGATATACGAAAATAGGCTGATACTTTCCTATAAAACTAAACATATTCATATAAAACTAAACATGAATATGTTTAGTTTTATATATGTATATGACCCAGAGACTATATTCTTGGATGTTAATCATAGAGGAAATGAAATTTATGTTTGTGTAAACCTGTGCATGGGTGTTCCTAGCATCTTAACTCATAGTAGCTCTAAACAAATTAGCCGAGATATTTTCCAATGAATGAATGGTTAAACAAACTGTTACATATCCACTGTGGAATACCACTCAACAAGAAAATAGCAATGATCTATTTGTATGGACAGTGATGTAGTAGATAAAGTCTCCAGGGAGGCTTAATGATTAAAAGCCAGTACAAAAAGCTTACATGATTTATGATCCTTGTTATACAACTTTAAAAATGAACTAGGAATGGAGAACAGATTAGTGATTGTTGGGGGTTGTAAGGGAGAGGAAGTAAGTAGGTCTGCTTGTTCAGAGACAATATAAAGGACACTGGTGGTTAATAGAATGCTTCACATCATGAGACTGACAATAGTTACATAGGTCTTTACCTTATCTATGGTAAAATTCCACAAAACATGTATATGTGGACACACACACACACACACACACACACACACACACACACATCCCTACCTTCATATTTTAAGAGCTATAGAAATCTGAGAAAGATCAGAGTTTATGTCCTGGTGGTGACATTGTACCATAAGACATTATCATGGGTAAGGTAATTGAGTCATGTGCTAGCTCTATGACACTTTTTTTCTTACAATGTAAATCTGTAATTATCTTAAAAGTTTAATTAAAAAAATTAGGTAACTGTTTACAGGGTTATGAGGAGTTTATGTTTGCATAAATTTCATAATTAAAATGATGCATTAAATCATGACTGCAAACTGCTTCTGGTGTTGTAGTTGATAAGTTCTCATTAACTTGCAGTAGGACAAAGCACCCATTGCCCAACAGCACATTGGTGGCTTCCAAATAAGATAGGTTGAAAACTTCAGGTTTGAACTTTTCAATATGCAGATGGAAATTCCAACTCTCAAAAACCCCAAACAACTGAAAAATCAGCACAAACCAAAAACCCAACTCTGTAAAAAGAACCTAGTTGTATACTAGTCTATAGGCATACCGAGAGTCATGTGTGAGTTCAGGTAAAGTTTGCTGCCCCATCTGGCACATGCATGCAGACAGCCTTTGATGAGCAGTTGTCTCTGTTCATTTAGTGTTTGTAACACCATTTACCTTTCTGTCAAAAGAAATACCATGTAAAAAATAATATATCAAGAATATCTTTGTCAATCTCAAATAGAATAATAGGCTTCGCTGCAGGGAAAATACTTTGAAACAAAGAAGAAAATTATATAATCATAAAAGGGTAAATTGAGCCCCATTGAAAACTTATAACTGCCTTCGAAGTTTATGCAACAACCAACAAGAATAAAAAATATATGAAACAAAACCAGACAGACCTGAAACAAAAACCAAACAAGTTTGCGTCCATCACTGAGGCTTTAAAATACTGCACTCTCAGTGATTTATACAGCGTCTAGATTGAAACATAGTAGGGATATAGAAACCATCACCCAATAGGATTTAATTGACATGCATAAATTTCACAGATATACATATTTTTCAAGCTCTTTGGAACATGAGCCAACATAGCACATATTCTAGTCTATTGACCAAGCTGCATGAGATTTAAAATAATTGAAATTATATAGAATATGTTAACTGAATATAATAATATTGAAGTAGAAATCACCAATAGAAAAATAGCAAAAAATGGGAAATCAGAGAATGTACTTATAATGCATGCATCAGAAAACAAAAAAACAAAAAACAGAAAAAGCCTAAAAGAAAAAAAATTCAGAAACAAAGATGGAAATATAACATTTTAAGATATACAAATACAGCTAAAGCCCTACTGCTAATGATAGAGGCATTTATAACACATTTAGTATTTATGTTGATTTGGAGTAGCTCGAGGAGTGAAGAAAGTATCAATTCAGTAACCAAGTCCCTTTCTCAGAACCAAGAAAAAGCCAGTATGGGAATGTGGCTCAGTTTAGCCCACGAGTAGGAGTATGAGCCTCAGCACTGTGCAAAACAAGAAAGCAACTGACTGACTGGCTAACCAACTAATCTGCTAACTGCCCAACCAACTAACCTACTAACTGCCCAACTAACTAACCTACTAACTGGCCAACCAACTAATCTACTAACTGCCTAACCAAGTAACCTACTAACTGGCCAAACAACCAATTAACCAACCAACCAGCCAGCTAACAAACAAACCAGGCAACTAAATGGCCAACTGGCAAAGCAACCAATCACAAGGAAAAGGAAAAAGAAAAAGAAAAAGAAAAACCAAGCATAATTAAAGGAGGAGAGATACAAGAAAATAACTGATGAAATTAATAGCAGGAAAATAGAAAATCAACAAAAGAAAACTTGTTTTAAAAGAAAATCTATTAGTCAGGTACTGTCAGAGCCTCTCAGGAGATAGCTATATTTAGGCTGGATTGCCCTTCCTTCAG
>NW_022196913.1:13400377-13409789 GCF_008632895.1 Mastomys coucha | reverse complement strand
TTTTGGAGGAGAAACTGGGAAAGGAGAAATTTACATGTAAATAAAGAAAATATCTAATAAAAAAATCTATAAGACTTAAAAAAACAAACCCCACAAACCAACCAACCAATCAACCAACAAGAAAAACCTCCAAAACAAAAAATCATGAACATCAAAAGTAGGTCATCATCACAGAATCTGCTGCCATTCAAAGGATAAGGGAAACAGCTTTCTATTCATAAACTAACCCAGAAGAAA
The DNA here is from genome assembly GCF_008632895.1 of Mastomys coucha. Taxonomy (NCBI): domain Eukaryota; kingdom Metazoa; phylum Chordata; class Mammalia; order Rodentia; family Muridae; genus Mastomys; species Mastomys coucha. Next base: position 13,409,552 of record NW_022196913.1, on the reverse strand, counting down.
TGTATCTAGAGTAGAAAGTAGAAAAACTCAGCCAGGATAGAAAAAGCAACCAGTACAGTCCCATCATCATCTAAGAAAATAAACTAAAAGTTTTCTTAAAAGGAAATACTCGTGTTTGGTTGGATCTCCTGTTTGCTCCCCTTCTCTGGTTCTTCATGAACTTTATCATAACTCATAACAGTGCACTGGTGTGGTAAAAGGATGCAAGGAATTCATTTTGTGTGACCAACATAAAAATATCATACCTCCTAGTAATTTCATGAATAGTAGTTAAATAAATAAACATTATTTTTAACCAAGAACAACCGATTTGAGAAGGAGTTCTTATTCTTCTTTTAGATATTAGAAATCAAGGCATCGAGATTAAGTCATTTTACTTAGATTTCCTTAAGAAATAATTGTAAGGGTCAAGGATCAAATCCCAACTCTATCCAGTCCTAAACTTCTATCCCCCTTTCAAGGCCACCAGGAATTGCTGTTTGCAGTGGTTTATCTTCAGTATCAACTTGACTGGATTTGGAATCTCCTAAGAGACACTTCTCTGAGTGTGTCTGTGAGGGTCTTTCCAGAGACTTTTGACTGGTGGGAAGGATATACCATGAATGTAGGTAATACCATCTATGGACTGGGATCTTGGATGGAATAAATAGGTGAAAAGAAGTCAGCAGAACACCCCTCACTCATTTGTCATGGCTTCATGACTCAGGATGCTGTGACTAGCCACCTAACACTCCTCAAATGTGCTTTCCTGCCATGAAGGACTGCATCCTTCTTAAACCTTTAAGTTACTTCTGCCATGTACTTTATCCTAGCAACAAAAAAAGGTAACTTACACAGCAAGATTATCCATAATACCAAAGGAGAGATCTCTAGCAGGGGGAAAAAAAAACCCTGAAAGTTTGGCATCCACATAGAGATAATTTAAAGAGCCCGCACTGGAGTGCTTTGTTTATGAATATTGTATCCCCCCATTAAAATGACTCTTTCATAATCTAAATGAGTCTGTCAATAATAATCCAAAGTAAATTTGGAAGTAATCAAATTTCCCATTAGAACAAGCCATGGTCTATTTGACATTAGACCTTCACCTGAGTTCTAAAGTCTTTTGTTGTTCTCCTTCATGGCCCTCAACAAATTATAAACCCCATCAAAGTTGCAGATGTTTAATTACTCAGCAACTTGGTGAATATTGGTCAGACATTACAAGTCAACATGAGTGTTCCCTAATACTATGTACTAAATTTTGTTCCTAATCAGGAAGAAAACAAAAGTATCTTAAAGCAGATATTAGAGGAACACTTTGAATATTGAATTAAGCCATTCAATTCAGAGTAACTTGATAATGGGAGAAATTTTAAGAAGGCAAAGGTGTTATTGAGGCAGAGACCAGTGTTAAAGGGCACCTCAAGCCTAGGGAGATAGCTCAGTGGATAAAGTGCTTGCTGCACAAGCATGAGGACTTTGGTTTGGATCCTCAGAACACACACTTTCAGACAGGGTAGTGTGCATATGCAATCCCAGTGCTCATATAGAATGATGGGAAGCTTAGGCAGAAGGTTCCAGTTGTCTGGCTTATGCAGAAATAAACAACAGATCCTGTCTTACACAAGGTAGAAGAAGATTTACGTTTGATGTCCTCTGACCTCCAAATGCATTCTGAGGTGTGATTAAAACATTACACATCAAGTATAACTTGAAAAATCTGTATCTATCCTTGTTCTTCCCTTATAATTAGTATAATTAGTAGTCTTATAAGTATACTTATTATAAGTATAATTAGTAGTCTTAGAGAGGGACTGCTGTTTTTTACCCCACAAGTATGAGCTTCTTCTGATGCACCATTCTCAAACGAGGAAACTCTTAGCTTCATGGCTGGGGCAGTCAGATTCACAGGAAATTGAAAAATACAACAGATCTGCCCAGGAGGCCCCAAAAACACAACATAGGACACTTTACCCACAGTGGCTCAAGGCTAGGGGAGAATCCAACAAGAATTGTTCCTGAGCCAAAGTGTTTTGCCATGTTCTCTTTCCTTAAGGACAAGGAGGTTTGGTAGGCTCTATTTTCTGAGGACACTCATATGTGCTCCTTGCTTCATTCAAAGCTTTGGAATGGATTCTTCTCTGCTGCCTTTTCATGAGTAGAGTGCTGGGGTGACTGTTTTTCAGGTGGCAATGATGTGAGCCTCTGTCAGTGGAGTTCAAGTAGATCAATGCACAGGACCTAAGTCCAGGCTGTGGTGCCATGCCATATCTCGAGACAGCTCTTCACAGTGCTCCCTCTAGCTCAGACATTTGTTTCATCCCTCTCCCTTCCCTCATGCTCTCTTAGCCTTGGATCATGGATATGCGTGGAGGACTGTTATAGGTGTCCTATTAGGACCAGGTACTCATCATTACTTATTCCTAGCACTTAGACAAGTTATGAGTACCCGTACTATCCATTTCTCACTGCAGAAAGAAGCTTTTCTGATCAAGGGTTGAAAGAAGCACACATTTCTGGGATGAATTGCTGGCACAGCTGTGCTGAGTTGAAAGGCAGAGTTCTTAAATCCTTCCCTCTCTAGCAAGTTCAATGTGGTGCTATGTGTGGAACTGAGAATGAGAACCTTGATATCAGCACTTTAGAGCTGTGAGGTTCTGGCTGTTGAGAAGGATTACCCTGCATTCCAGCTTGGCCTCTTCTGGTCCTTTAGGTCTGGGTTTTTCTTGCAGCTTCAACTGCTCTCTTACCTTTGTTTTTTAAAAGAAAATATTTTTAAAAAGCACTTTACTGCTCTTTAGTGATCATATTTATTTCTCATGCATCAAAGCTGGTAAAGTCTGCCATTTAAAAAGGTAATTATGTCTAGCTCCTCATTCAGAGCTACTTGAATATTGTAAAAATAACAATAAGGGGTGACAGTGTTGTGGCTAGAATCCTTTACTTTTCCTATAATACTATTCCTATACTAGTATGGATATTACAAAACCCATTACAAAAACCTAATAAAAGCATCATGAACATATAATTCTTGTTATAAAATTTCCTACCTTGCAAAGCTTTTAGGAAACAGAACATTAAAATATGTTAATGCACCCAGATAGATCTAAATTTCCCTTGGGGAGAAGCGACTTTAACTGCCATTTCAGATTTTACATTTTTGCTCTAACCCAGTGATTTCATTTAAATAAAAAGATCTTATTTTCTGTGATGAAAATTCAGCTGCTCCGTATAACCCTGAAGCATCTTGATTTATTATTGACTGTATCTCTTTCAAGGAGGATATTTTTCTCAAAGACATACAGGAATCCTTATATTTCTTACTCTTTGGCATTTTCTATTAATCTCACCATATCTGTGTTCATGCTAGTTGGATAAAAGATTAAAAAAGTGTAGTGGTTACATATTTGGATAAAAACAATTGCAAGAATCAATGTATTCTGCTCACCTGAATGAGCCTGTCTTCTGTTTCCTATTTGCTGTGCTAATGAAGGCTTTGAAGCTTAAGAAGCATCTTCACTGGCCAAAATAAAGGATACTTTAATAGTTATTTTCCAGTTGTCTATAAAACACATAGCTTGTCAATATGAATTATAGTAATTGCTTTAGTAAAATGTATAAGAAAATATTTACATTTGTATGGAAGAAATAGTTCATGGACATTCATATATATAACTAAATTTATATATGTGCATATACTTGTAAATCTATCTATTTATCTATCTATCTATCTATCTATCTATCTATCTATCTATCTATCTATCTATCATCTATATAATCTATCAATCTACCAATCTACCAATCTATCTATCTATCTATCTATCTATCTATCTATCTACATAATGTATGATTTTTCTTGGGGATAACTGAACAAATGTCTGTTTACCCAGGAAGGATGTAATGACAGATCATAGAAATTATTCCATCCAAGTCTAGACTGGTGAAATGGTGAATTTAATTGGATTATTGTCAATAGCAGGGAGGAAGTGTGACTTACAAGAGCATGCATAGCTGACTCAAAAGCACGTGTAGCTGCTTCACCAAACGTCCACAGTAGCATGAGTGAAGACACATGAAACCTGCATTCCTGGACTTTCCTGTGGTTTAAGAAACCACATCATAAAATTGCCTCCCTACAGTTATTCAATTACTGTTTTTATAACTCAGAGAGGGACCTTATGAGTCTGGGAGATTTCTAAACTTCCTGAACCTAGTAAATTTCAGGACCTTTCTGACTGAGTCTTATAATCATTTTACTTCCTTCTAGGAGGAAATGTTTTAGCTCAAAGGAAATAGCTAGAAAACACATACCAACGTGTAGGCTTAGTTTATATATAGTTTTAATTTACATATTCAGTTATTGTGCTTGTATGTTTACTATATATATATATAATTTACCCATTATTTCTAATATGTACTCATAGAATTACAGTTGTAGCTTGCATAGATTGTATAAAAACTATAGTTTAGAAGCTATTCCAATAAATGCATTGGTACAGCCAATGGTTTATAAATGACATAGAGAATGTTATCTGAAAAATGTATATCTAGTTGATATAAAAGGCACTGATAAATGTTTCTGCTTTTAAGAAAGTTAGCTAAGAGGGATGAATCATCCAAGCTAATTGGGAAATGACCAACAGCAAGAACTGTATACAGAAGGGAGGGGTCAAAATGTATCTGAGCGTTAGAAGAAGCCCCACAGTAGAGAGACACTCTGAGATGCTTTGAGGGAAGAAACAGTATTTAAACAGGGTTCATGGGTCCTTAGTGAAAAATCAGAATTTTAAAATGTCAGTGTAACAGTCCTAAAGACTTTTGGGTAAAATTTGACACAGAACATGGAGGAATTGCTAAACAACAAAGGAACAAACAAAAGGTTAAAATGTGTCAAAGATGTATGTTGTAATTTAACAAACTGAAACCACCCTGTTAATTTATAAATACACTTTCTGTTGATTAAATACAAGATTTTTGATCTGAGCTGTAATTTCTTAGCCATTTACTGTTCAGTGTCCTCCATGCACTCCTTGTGACTCATGAGAACTGTGAGTTCCACAGGTCTTGTTCCATCCTCATCTCCCCTTCTTCTTTGAATTGGGCAAAGTGTTATGGTGTCAGAGTGGTAAACTAGAACTCCAGTAGAATATCACTTCTGGACTATTGATATATACCATTGGCATGTTTTCAGTGGGATATGGCAGTCCATCAGGTTCTAGTTCTTATAGCCACACTGTATGCTTATTCATGAATTTGGCTTATACTACTTAAGAACTAAGCACAACTAGTTTTGGAAAGATAAACTGAGATTCAAACTGAACTTGCCTATTTATTAGTGAAATGACCATGGGTTAGTCACTCATTATTCTAAACCTCATGGTGTTAATTACAACTAATATTCTATATCTAAAATTTTCTTCAATTCTTGGTTGATAGTCATTACTGTTTTCATATTATATTCATTGTGTGGGGGGTACCATGTTTAAAATGTGTAAGTCCTGGTTTTAGAGACTGCTTTCTAAAGCCACAATTCACAAAGACTTTGGCATATTGTGGATCAGTTTCAGTGCTGCAATGCTTAATGATACATGATGTTGAATGATACCGGCTTTTGATTTTATTTTCAATCTGAGGTTCTGGTTTCCCACAGACCAGTCTATTTGTAGGCCATTTTAGCTGTGGGTCTTTATTGGTTTACAACAGTATTTGAGGTATATGTGAAGAGAATTTTAGCTGTAAATATTCCCCTATGGATTTTTTTACTGTTGGATAGAAATTAGTGGGAGAACAAGAAATCAGAGTGTATTTTAATGGAGAGATGAGGTACTCGGGGAACTATGAACTATATGGATTGAAGTGACTTTTTCAGAGTTTCTCCTGCTTCAGTTGAGACATTGAAAGACGTGAGAAAACCCATGCACACATCTCATACCAGCCTTTGCTGGGCCTAGAGAGAGAAGATCCCTTAGGCTGCAGAAGTGTCTTCTGATTACATGCTCTTTACAGGTTCAATTGCAAGCCAGCTTTCAGCTCACTTGGTGGTGACAGCTGAATCATTTTCTAAGTACAACTGTCAGGTAGACCAGATGTCAGCTTGTGCCTTTGTGCAGTAGATGCCTAGTTTAATTAGTTACTGGGAGATTAGTGATTACTGCCTCTACTTTCATTTTATTATCCAGTTAAAATGTATAAATCACACTATTTTCAAGGGAAAAAGAATAGTTCCAGCAATTTTTTCCCCAATAAGCTAAGTTGTTTGGAAAATTGTTTTCTGGGAAGGCCATATTTCTGACTGTTCTTTCAAATTTTCGTTCACTTGCATTGCTTTTGACATATTCTTTCCAACGTCAAAACGAAAGAAGTATTTGTGCAGCCAATCTTTTACAATAAAGAGGCAACTTTTCAGAAAAAAAGTTAATGCATACATTTCAATGTTTTTATTTTGGGTGGACTTCTTAAATTAAAACAAAGTAATAGCCGTTATCATTATCCAACTCCTTTACATATGTCATCTAAATGAACCCTATATTTGACCCTTCCTAGATAGTATATATTAATTTTTACTCACACAAAAAACACTAACAAAGTGAAGTCAATCACTTTTACTTACTTTTATGATATATTATTATATTGTTTTTAAATTCTGAGACAACCTATACACTTTGTAATAAGTGTTTATTAATAAATGCTATTAGTTTTCAACATACTAATATTAATCAATATTGAAAAAATACTCAAATAATTTTCAGGTTCAAACTAAGAAGTTAAGTGTCTCATAGACACTTATGAAGACAATGAATTTTAATTGTATAAGATCTGGTTTATTAGGTCTTCTCTGCATCAGCTTCTTATCCTCTTATCTCCCACCACCTCTCTCAATTTTCTTGAAGAGATTACAGAGAGTTAGGGTCTCTCTTCTGGGTAAGTACTATTTCTTAATATCTTGTCAAAGTCTATTCAAGTTACATCTTGTCTATGACCCAAACTCCTAAACATCATTCCAGGGACTCACTTGCTGCTCTCAGTTAGTCTAAGCTTAAATTTTCTATGTGTTAGTATGTGTTAATGTTTCCTTTTTTCCTATTTTTCCTATTAATATTAAACCCACAGTACCAGCCTGGGTAAGAGAACTCTGTAGTTCCTCATATTTAACCAATAAACAGAAACTAGGAAATTCAAATGCTTTCATATGACAGCTTCTCTCCTGGTTCAAATAACGGTGGCTGCACCAAGCTCTTCCACAGTCAACTGAAAATGAACAGTTTATAACAAGACAAAGACCAGCAGCTATCTTCTTAAAAGTAAGGCACTCACTTTTAATTTCACTGCTTATGAAATTAAACATTAGTAAGAACTTAGTCAGATAATAAATTTCATACACAAAATAACAGAACCAAGAAAAATGTAAATGAATTTTTTGTTTGTTTGTTTCTTGCAAAACTTGGAAGGAACACATGGGGAAGTCACTGGAAAGTCTGACCTAAGAAAGAATAGAAGGCACATGAAATGGGCAAAAGGCATAGCTATGTCAACCAACTGGCCAACAACAAAGCAACAAAGAAAAACAGAAACAAGGAAAATATGAAAATGTGATAGGTCAATCTGATAAGTTAGACAGCTCAACTAAGATATATGACAGCAGGGAATTATGCTTTCCTGGAGACGTAGATACAAAATTGATGAGAAAATATTTCTTTAATAAATGTGGAAGCATAAAAAATGGCATGATGACAAGAAGATTTAAGTGCTCTTACATAGTTATCCATACATCTGTTACGTGTATGTACTCATGAGTGAATCACTTAATACAGGCATGTATGAAGTACAGAATGGGTTTATTCTAATAAAGATCTTATATTTCAGTTGAGGAAATTAAGAGTTATCAATAACAGAAGAGAACATACATCCAGTAGTATTTGTGTAGACTGTGGGTTTGAGAGAAGAGGAAGGAGGAAGAGTGACTACTGATTGGTGGGGTGGAGAGGAGTGGGGGTGGGGCTTATTCACTTTTCAACAAATCTGATTAGTTTGCTGAAAGGAAAGAGTACTAAGAGTGAGAAATAGGGTTTGCTTCACAGAAAGGAGGATTAAGAGGTTCAACTGAGGAAACTCTAGATTGGATCATTCAATATTTTAGAGGAAAGATAAAATGAGAGAAAGGTTTATTGGCCTTGTTGTTTTGGGCAGGGAAGCATTATAGTCCAAAATGGAATCTTTCTCTTCATGTGAAGCCTGGTCTCCTGCTAGCAGGTTCTATCTTCTAATGGGTTTATCCACCACTTTCTCCAAGACTGTTATAAATGTGAATTTAGTCTGAATTGGAGTTTAGTACAGTAGAAGATGAGTAGAATGGACTGATGATGGACAAAGGTGAAAATCACTAAACTAATTCACAGAGCAAGACAAGAGGTTTGAAATAGAGAGTCTGTGTCGCTGATGGTTGGCTTTTAGGAATAGCTATCTTGGAAAGTCCCTTTGTATCTTTTTTGCTCTATTTTTGAAATGGAAATATTATTTCTACTACCTCAGATGATATGATGAGTGCAGGCAACCATTTTTCCAATTATCCAAAGAGTAGTTCAAATCCACTGATGGTAATAGTAGTAAGAAAACTAACAGTCAATTTTTACTGGGCATTTATAATGTATCCAGCACTTTTCTAATATACCCTTATGAGCTTATATACACACAACAGTTTAGTTTTTTAAAAAGACTTATTATTTGTGTCTCTTTGTGTGTATATATATACACACATGGACATGGGAGTGTAGGTGACTGTGGAGTCTAGAAGAGGATACTGGATTCTCAGAGCTTGAACTGCAGATCATTGTGAGTTTTTTGGAACAGGTGCTAGCAACTGAACTCAGGTCCTCTGCAAGAGCACTACAATATTCTTAACAGATAGGCCATTTATCCAGTCTTTGCTTTAACTCTTACAAATGTATGACATTATGTTTGTTCTGCTTTACAAATGAGCAAAAGAGGATTTTCATATTAAATGGAATAGTATGGTTATATAGCCATAAGCTAGACATTTGCCCTAGAAGGCATGAAAGGTAATGATGTTGCAGCAACAATAACATTGGGCCATCGGGGGTCATGCACCATCTTCTCTCAGATAACTATGCTTTTTAGAAAAATTTACTGGAATTTCCTAAGTCTGTGTTTATATACATATACATATATATATATA
>NW_022196913.1:13393238-13400367 GCF_008632895.1 Mastomys coucha | reverse complement strand
ATATATATATATATATATATATATAAAGATAGCCAGTATAGTCTATAACATTCTTGTGGGGATAGAAATTTTAGTATGTATGAACTTGTTTACTACAGTGCTTCATTCATGCTGGATTTTTGAAAAATGTTGGTTTTTTTTTATGTATTTATTCAAAGGTTTTTCTTTTACCTCCTTTGAAAGTACTTAACTTATAGCCAGGGAGAGATAATTGTCTCAGAAGATTTCAACCTGTGTGATTTTCACATGTTCTGTTTCATTCTTCTTAATTTAATTACAGCACTTGGTTTCTTGAAGTTCATGACTTCATTAGGGAAATATTTGAAAATTCATTGTTTAATCACTTAATTGTAAAACATGAATGAAACTTCTTAGTTAATTACAGCCAGTGGCTAAGGGTTTAATTATAATTTTATATGCCAGATTTATCCAAAGCATTTTACTGTGGGGGATTAAATTAGGGACTGTTGGTTGAGCAGGTCTATAAGATGCTACTTTGAGCAATGCATAAAAGAAATTAGACAGTATTGAGGGGATTGTTTTATAATAGCTCTAGAGCAGAGTGCTCAAGCTTCTATATATATTTGAGATTATTCTGTGAAAGTAATTTAACTTCTTTGGGTTTTAAGTATTTTTAATCTCTAAAATGGAATTTTTATAACTGTTTTTAAAAGATGAGCTTAGCACTCAGGTATGAGAAAGAAAGATGGCTGTCATTATTTTTCCAAAGGGATAAATAAAAATTAAATAAGAATATGGAAGTCCAGCTACATAGCCATCTAATTTTTAAAAGGAGGGGACTAAATGTGAGATCACTTATTATAGCTCTTGGCTTGTTTTCTTATGTATTTGTTCAATTTGTTTTTAATTCATTCATACTCTTGAAAGTACTGGCTCATGCCCAGGACAGTAGTACATTATAATTTTGATGGAAATATTGATTGTTAATTAGATTATGGGAAACACAACTATCAATATGTAAAAATTAAATTGACCTCTTTATTTACCAGAAAACTGACCCCCCCAAAAAAACCCAAACACAAACCAATTCCAGATATCGATTATCTCAGTAGATTTTGATGTATGCAATTTTCAAATATTATCTCTCATTTTCAATTTAATGAATAGTAGAGCCTTGGAAATATATAAAATAAACTTGATATTTTTCCCAAGTATCAAGGTGGACTGGCAGTCATATTCTTTGCATATTTAGTGTACATAATATAGAGATTGGAAACACATGTGAACTGTGTTCAAAATCTTGTATGAGAATGTTTATGAAGAGGCCAAGGAGGATCAGTTCAGAGGAGAGGCTTTGTTAACTTGTTGGCAAAATGAAAGACTCTCAAGTCTCATTTCATGTGAAGCTACCAGTTTACCTGAAAGCCAAAAGAACAAATGTGTGGAAGACAATGAAATATACTCCATATCTGCATAGGAAGTTCTGTGAATTTCTGCAACATGCTTCAATTTAGCCATCTATGTGAATTTCATATGAATCTGGAAATGACTTCAGGGAAGCAATGACAGATCAACATGGTTGCCTTCCTATGCCTAAGTCAGGGATGATGCTCCCATAAACCAGTGGAAAATACACAGTACACCTACCTATGTAGCCAAGACTTATAGTTTAAAAATGTAGAGAGAAAAAGATTACATTAATATAAGAAGCCATATAGAGCTGTTTGTTCATGCTCGCTACTGATTCATAACTGGTTTGTGACAACATGGAGAGGGCAAGATGAAATGGGAGGCCATAGACTGAATCTAAAGAGTTGTGGATGGTTTAAACATGGCAGTTGTGAACAACAGCAACAACAAAAAAAGACAGGAGCTAAGATTTTGAATGCTTCTAATATTATGCGGTATAATCTTCTGAATTTATGATTCATTTCTATATTAAAAGACAAAAACAATAGATAAAAAAATGAACAGGCCAGGTGTGGTGTTACACACAGATAATCCCAGCACTTCAGAGGCAGAGGCAGGGGCAGAGAGGCAGAGAGGCAGAGAGGCAAAGAGGAAGAGAGGCAGCCAGATCTCTGTGAGTTTGAGGTCAGCCTGGTCTACAGAGTGAGTTCCAACATAGTCAGGACTACTACACAGAGAAACTCTGTGTCAAAAAACAAATAAATAAACAAACAAGCAAACAAATAAGATTAAGCAGGTAAAGAGATTTGAAATATAAACAGATGGAAATATATTATGATTTTGAGGAAAACTACCAACTATTAAATTCTGCAAGACTAGTAATCAATGTAAAAAATGAAATTGTACTTTTACCTCTTATAAATTCAACAACCAAGTCCAGGTGGATAGAAGACATACATTTAAAATTAAAATTATGTCGAATTTAATAAGTCTATGTTCTTTGAGAACCAAAATAGTAAAAACAATAAAAGAAATGTGACAAATTTGTGTTTGTTAAAAGTATAGTTTTCTCTCTTAAAGAAATTATGGCTATGAGGAATGTACCTCAATATAATAAGGAATATATCCGAGAAATGTACAACTAACATTACACCAACTGAGGAGAAAGTAGAAAGTGTTTTTTCTAAACTGCAATGAAACAAGGGTGCCTGCTTTCCTAATTCTTATTGAATATAGTGCTTGAAATCTTGGCTAAAGCAATAAGACATGATAAAGATAAAGGGAGAAGACAAGTGACCTCTGTTTGCAGATGGCATGACCTTTTACATAGGGACCTAAAGACCTTACCAGAAAACTCTTAGATCTGATTTTTAAAGGAAAGCAGCATGATACAAAGTCAATATACAAAACTCAGTAGCTTTTCTATATACCAGTTCACAATCTTGCTAGGAAATAAGTTAGGAAATATATGTCATTTGAAATAGCTTAAAAAACAATAAAGTAGCTAGAAACAAACCTAATGCAGCAGAAGAAAGACTTATGCAATGAAAAATGTGAGTCCTCAAAGAAAGAAATTTGAAGACTAGAAGATGGAAAGACCTCCCAAACTCATGAATTAGCAAAATTAATATTATGGAAATGGAAATAGCTATATTACAAAAAATACTTATAGATTTAACATCACTCCCACTAAAATTCCAAAGACATTTATCATAGATCTAGAAATGATAATCCCAAATTCCATTTGGAAACTAGTGAATAAGTGACTAGTCAAAGCAAATAAGCAGAAAATTAAAAATGGGAGTATCTAAAACATCTTGACCTTAAATTATACCATAGACCATAGTGACAAGAACATAATAGTACTGGTACCCAAATGGACACACTAAAGAACAGGCTAGAGTAGAGGACTCAGAAATAAATCCCCACAACTATTATCCTACTTTGTGATCAAGTTGTCAAAGACTGACAACCTTTCAAGCAATGGTGCTAAAACAACTGGGCATCTTTATTTAGAACTGAATGAGATTAGATTCATATCTTTCATTCTGAATAAACGTCAACTTAAAATAGGTGAAAAACTATAATTTATGAAACATTGAAACTGCTAAAAGAAAATACAGAGGAAATACTTCAAGATATGGGCTTCAAGAAAAACATTCAGAAAAGAACTTTTGAACAGCACAGAAAATAACCTTGAGAACTGATAGATTGGATTAGATGAAATTAGATAGCTTCTGTATGGTAAAAGAAACAACCACAGGAGTGAAGAGATAGCCTAGAGAAAGTTGTTGCCAGGTACTCATCAAATGCAGGTGGAGGGACTAATATCTAGAATATATAAAGAACTGTAAAAGTTAAACATCAATCCTCTGAGTGGCTTCAATATCTACAGATACTATTGGCTTTGAATAAAGTGTACATGCTTGAATATGTGTAAATTAAGTGACAGATCTTATGAGATCCAAAAAAAGAAGAACATGTAAATAAATGAAGGTATGTTTCCAAGGACTGAGAAAGGTTAGATGGAAGAATAAAGGTTCTCTATAAATTCTTCTATTTTCTATGAAGCTCCAGGAGTATGGAGACTGAGTGATGAGTCTGTAGCCCATGACCGGGTGAAACATCTTTACCTTCCTGGAAGGTAAATTCAGCCAGAACATTTGGAAATGGTATTCAGAGTCCATTTTGTCCATTGCAGAACTTCAAACCTTACTTTAATAAGAAACAATGTGGATATAACATGAAATAAAAGACTCACATAGCTATTTAAGACTTAACATCTGTGTTGTTGTGAGTAAAATATCTGGTAGAATCAACTAAATATATAAGATGCTTATTTTGGGTCATGTGTCAGAGAAATTTTGGGACATCCTGGCAACAAAGCAGGGCAGCAAGAGAGATCCATGACAGTGGGTATTCACATGTCACAGGGCAGGATGTAGACGAAGCAGATTGTAACAAGGGACAAAGACTCATCCCTAGTGACCTACTTTCAAAGATTCAGCCCTAGGGATCTACTTTCAAAGACACACCCCTAGTGACCTTCTTCTGTCACCCAGGCTCCATGTCTTGAAGACCCCACAGCCTTCAAAATAATGTGTCAAGATGGAAACTGAGAGTTCACAGCACAAGCTGGTAGGCGATATTTCAGATTCAAACTGTAACAAAGATATGCCGAAGACACCTTATATTTGTTACTGGTTGCTTTCTGTACAAAGAATTTGAGTTCACTACCTTGTGCTCATCAGAGTCTTTTGATGGTTAGTATCAATGAACTGTGGGCCCCAAGTAGTGTTGTGAGCATGATATCTGAGAATATCTTAGCTCTCAGGAATACCTGTCTTATAGAGAGGAATGGAATAGCTGTCACATGTTGCATCTATACAACATACCGTATTTTCTTGAAATGTGACTCCACATATCAAACTGGCTCAATCCTGAATGACTTTCTTCAAAATGAAAATCAGAAAGCTATACTAATTTTATATATTAGGCTTCAGGTGCCTGAGTGCCCAGTTATCAGCCCTAGTTAATGTAATTAGTTATTATTATTATTATTATTATTATTATTATTATTATTATTATTATTGCTGTTGTTACTATTTTTATTAACTTTCATTAAGATGGAAGCCTGATAGTAGAAAATGAACCATGAGACTCAGCTTACTAGTGACTTTTAAACCCCACTTTCCTATGTAAAGAACATATACACCATCCTGGGAGCTCTGAAAATTAGGAGAAAATAATTGAATCTGCCAAATGGCCTAAAATATGACAAGACATAGTGCAGGATCCATTTGTTCTTATTAGCTGGACTTCTTATTCAGGTGAACTTTATGCCACACTGGGCCCAGCATGCACCATTATTAACCTCATGGGGAAGTTTCATGCTTCATTTAAAAAGCAAAAAGAGACCAGACAGAAAAACAATACAAAAACAAATAGGAAAGGGAAGGTAGTGTGCCCATTTCACAAATAAATTACATGAGATATCTTGGTTCAGTTATCTGGGCTCAGGAGAAGAATAGGTAAATCACTCATAAAGAAGAATATTTGCAGAGTACTAAGAGAAAGATGGGCTTATAATCCATGGAAATAGATTCTAGGAGATTGATGTGTGGATTTGCCAGCTCCCCTACTTCCAACCACCTAGAAGTTCCCCTCTCATTTTACCAATAGCCTGAGCCTCCTTTATCCCTTGTCCCTTACTGGTATTTTAGGCAGCTCCACCTAGAATCTTTGCCATATGTAAGACTGTCCTTGTGTTCATGTCACATAACATACACACAGTCTAGTTTCTCAACATATACTGGAGAATTAATCTCATGGGGATGAGAAACAGGCTTCCAATCCAAATTAGAGCACATGTACATCTGTAACTGGTTTTCAAGGGTGTATTGTTTTAACTATTTATAACCCTAAGACTTCCTTTGTTTTCTGGATAAGATAAATTTTATTTCACCTGAACTGATCTTTTTTCTTATATTTCTTTCTACACATACTTTATATCAGGGTTATAATTAGTTGCACATACACACAAGCACACACACATTAACATGCACACACACATGCACAACAAGCACATGCACAATGCATACACACCCACAGGTGCACACTCACACACACATGCACACACATATTCATCAGCAATGATAGTGACCATTCTAACATCATGTGAATGTCATTATTTCCTTTGTTCACTGCCATTTAACTTTTGATTTTTCATTCTTGCAGTCCAGGTCCCCTCCAGATACCAACAATCTGTCTTTATCAATCTATATTATTCAGGTTCCCTCCTCTACTGTGTTCATGCAGGGTCCATTTGTTCCTAAAGTGAGAAATTCCTTAAACTGTCTCGTACTCATTGATCCTTCCTGGCTCCCCTTCTCTTCCCCAGGCTTCCCCAATGACCTCTGTTGGTTCTTGTTGAACCTCCATGGTCCCCTACACTAGCACACCAAGGAGCTTCTCATGTGAAGGATTTTTTAAAAAGAAATCAGAGCCCCATACAAAGAGAAATCCCACAGGAAAAACCTAACAATGCCCACGTAATACTTTATGTAACTCTCAGGGGGTCACAACCTTATTATTAGGAACTAAAGGTCTTATATTATGTGAAAGGAGGAGACTTCTTAGTGAGCTAGTCCTCAGCTTTGTGCAAAGTCATTCCCACAAGATTGAAATATAGTATCTCCAGGTCCAATTTAATCTCTATTAGGCACTCAATGGCTAAATTAAGAACTTTATGGATACCTAATTTAGATAAACCTTTAACTATTAACCTCCAATAATGTCATCATTTCAATGAGTAGAAAAGAAAACATCTGGGTGAGTTCAATTAGCCGGGGGCGTGGATGTGGGGGTGGCTGCGGAGCCTGTGCATTCTAATTGTGTCTCATTGACCTTGCTGGGAGATTTCAACCATGCAAGAGGCGCCCTGTTGTCATGGCACCCCAGAAGTGGACAGGCTCTGCCTTTGTCTACAGAATTTTTGTGGGGCTCTCCATGTCATCTGATATGCAGGTGAAGGGGGTCCCGCTCAGCTTCTGTGACAAGGAAATTCTGTCTGCATGGTCTGTATTCTGAGTCAGAGACTCATTTATTTTCCTTCTCTTTAGGATTTGGAATGAACTTTTTTTTTTTTAGAATTTAAAGTTTGGATTTATTTTTTGTTTTGTTTTGTTTTGTCTTTTCTTTTAGATATTTTCTTTATTTACATGTAAATTTCTCCATTCCCAGTTTCCCCTCCAAAAAA